>NW_024096935.1:222500-379743 GCF_016545835.1 Crotalus tigris | reverse complement strand
CCGCTCAAGTGCATCGGCTGTGGAGGTCGCCACAGGAGAACCGACTGCAAGTTCCGCTCCGCTACCTGCCGGGCATGCGGCAAACTAGGGCCCATTGCAGCTGTGTGTCTGGGCCGACGAAAGGCACAACCTCAAGAAGAACGCCTGAAGGGTACCAGAGTCCCCAGCCAGAATAGGGTAGGTTTTTGCGCTTCGAGTAGAAACATTTGTAGGACAGGCACACACAAGCCCATGAAGAAAAAGCTGTCACTCAACGTGAAGCTACAAGGGGTTCCATTATCTATGGAACTAGACCCAGGGTCCGCCCTTTCCATCATTTCATTGCATACATTTAGGAAGATTTGTTCCAGTAGTGGGACTAAGGCCAAGTTAAGGCCTTCTGATATTGTATTAACTGATTTTAAGAACTCAAGAGTGTGTGTTAAGGGGGAGGCCACCCTTAACGTGCAATACAAGAGTTTTGAAGGTCCACTAGACTTGTTAGTAGTAGGGGGTGAAAGAACGAGTCTCATAGGACTCGATTGGTTTGAGGCCCTTGGGATACACGTCACAGGACTCAACAGCTTACAAACACTCGACCTACAGGAAGTCTGCAAGGAATTTGCAGATGTTTTCAGCCCCCAGCTGGGCACATTCAAAGGACCACCTGGGTCCTTAAAGCTAGACCCCACTGTCACTCCCATTAGGATTAAAGCAAGAAGGGTCCCTTTTGCTTTAAAAAGTAAGATTGACACTGAATTAGACAAACTAATCCAACAAGGAATCCTAGAACCTGTTGATTCCATCCCATGGGAGACCCCCATTGTCACGCCTCTAAAGGCAAATGGGGACATTCGCATTTGTGCTGATTACAAATGCACACTCAATAAGGCATTGCAGCAACATGCCTATCCTGTTCCTGTGGTCAGTCACATCCTGGCCTCTCTCAAGGGGGGGGGGGCGTGTTTTTGCAAAGCTTGACCTAGCTCAAGAATATCAACAGCTGCCTGTTGATGATGATGCTGCTATAGCTCAGACCATTGTGACCCACAGGGGAGCCTTTAAGGGTAAAAAGGCTGCAGTTTGGAGTGAATGGTCCTCCTAGGGGATTTTCCAAAGCGTATTGGAAAAACACGCTACGAGGTATACCATGGTCTGTGCCCCTACTATTGACGATGTCTTGATTGCAGGAGAACTCCACACACTTCTATCTGAAAAGGCTTAGGGCTGTTCACTGTTTAAGATTCAGGAAATCGGCCTTAAGGCTCAAAAAACAAATGCAAGAGTGGGGTGCCTTCTACTGAATTTCTGGGATTCAAAATTGATGCTGCTGGGATTCATCCTGCTGAATCCAAACTAACTGCTATTTTAGAAGCACCCAGGCCAAAGTCTAAGGCCGAACTTCAGGCCTTCTTAGGCCTCCTGAATTTCTACAATTTTTTTCTTCCACATAAAGCTAGTGTAGCTGAGCCTCTTCACAGGCTACTAGACAAACAAGCTGTGTGGCTGTGGTCACAAGCACATGAGGCTTGCTTTAAAGAAGTCAAGGCCTTGCTCACTTCTAACAGTGTTCTTGCACATTTCAACGAGTCTCTTCCTGTGTGCATCGCTTGTGATGCCTCCCCCTACGGGGTTGGAGCTGTCCTGAGTCACCTCAGGTCTGATGGAACTCTAGGTTCCTATTGCTAACTTACTAACTTCCAGAAATGGTCTTCTGCCAGGAAGGATACGCGCCGAACTAGCTCCGATAGACAGGTGGCTCTGGCTGTTTGTTGCTGGAATTAAAAAATTTCCAACGATTTTCTATATGGCAGGCATTTTCACGGTCTTCAATCTGACGCATAGCCTCTGCTGGAGAATGTTTTTAACCCATCCGTAGCAGACTCCCCACATCATCCCCCTAGAATGCTTAGGTGGTCTATTTTTTTGTCTGCATATGATTTTTCATTAATCCACAAGCCTGGGAAAGAAATGGGCCATGCTGATGGCCTCAGTAGGTTGCCTCTGCCAGTAGTAGAAGCTGACCCCGCGCCAGCTGTCACCATTCTATCAATCCAAGCCTTGCCCGAGCTTCCTCTTAGTGCCAGGGATGTTACCGCTGAAACAGGTACAGATCACACACTTTCACGTGTCCGCTCCTGGGTCCTGTCCGGGGGGCCTGAGCACTGCCCTAGTCCTGAGTTTCAGAGTTTCTGGTCCAAAAGAAACGAACTGTCCCTTTCTCAGGGTTGTCTGCTTTGGGGAAACAGAGGTGTCATTCCCACCTCAATGAGGACTAGGGTCTTAGAATCCCTCCACGAGGGTCATCCTGGCATTGTTCGTATGAAGGCTCTTGCACGAAGCCACTTGTGGTGGCCTGGTTTAGATAAAGGTATTGAGGCTAAGTGTACACGCATGCAACATTTGCCACGATCTCGCCCAGAGATGCCACCAAGCTCTGTGCATAATGGGAGGAACCAGTCCCCATGGTCTAGGGTGCACATTGGACTACGCTGGGCCCTGTCAGGGCCAGTTCTTCTTGGTCCTGGTTGACAGCCATTCAAAATGGCTTGAGGTTGTGCCTGTCTCGTCCACCACCACTGCAAAGACTATTCAGGTACTGAGGGGGATTTTTGCTGCACACGGGCTGCCAGATGTCATTGTGTCTGACAACGGCCCTCAATTCACCTCCTCCGAATTCCAAGCTTTCTTACAGTCAAACCTGATTCGTCATGCCACATCTGCGCCTTTTCACCCATCCACCAACGGTATGGCTGAACGCATGGTGCGCATCGCAAAGGACGCCTTGAAGAGACTCACCTACGGGGACTGGCATCACAGGTTGGCTGAATTTCTCCTTTCTTATCGCACCACACCGTCCACTTCTACAGGGAGAAGTCCAGCTGAACTTCGTTGGGGGCGCCAACTTACTACTAGACTTGACCGGGTGCATCCGGACAGACTGCCTTCATCTCCCTCACATCCTAGGGCACCTAGACAACTACTTGTGGGTGCCCCGGTTTGGGCTCGCAATTACGGGCCTGGTCATACATGGGTCCCCGCTTCTGTGTCCAGGATCACAGGTCCTCTCTCCTACGAGGTTGCCCTGGACAACGGTCGTGTCCTGCGTCGGCACATCGACCAACTCCGCTCTAGGCGGACTTTTCTGCTGAAACTCCTGGGTCTTTTCCAGGGGGGGAGGGGGACCCTTTGGAGCAAAGGGAAGGGCAAGAGCTACTGCCCATCGCCACTGAGGGAGCCACAAACGGCTCGTCCCAAGGTTCTGCAATTGCTCCGAAAAGGAAGTCTTGGAGCTTACCCACACAACAGGCACTCACGCCTACTCCAGCCAGGGAGTTACCCCGGGGGCATACTCACTTTCCACACACAGCACACAGCACTCCAGCAACGGAGGATACCCGGGGGCATCCCAACAAATCATTCCCCGCAAGAGAGCTGGCACACAATGCCCAAGGTTGGCCTGACCTTACCCCAAATCCTACAGGGGGTCAAACATACACAGAGCTAGTCGAGGAACCAAGTCCCGACTACAACACCCCTAGCACAAATCAGGGGACACCTGAGTTTTGGGAGAGTACAGAAACCCACACGAGCCCAAACACAGAATGGGGTTCAGGGAATAGACAGCCTCCTGACAGGTCTTGGACTGACCTAGGGGGTTCTACAGAGACGCCCAGCAGTGGCTATCACTTCAAGGGGCCTGAGGGTCTACAGCTAGGTAGGACAACCAGGTCACAAAGCAACAGAAGCCCTGGCCTGACGAGCCCGGTGGGCAAGCAAGCAGGCCAGGCATCGGGGCACAGTCCTTGGAAGACACCAGGGCACAGTAGAGAGAACAGGCTCATGCCTCCCTCCAGTCAGGGGACTTATGCCAGTAACCCAGAGCTAAGAAGGTCACAGAGAGCAAAGAAATCTCCTAAGTACCTAGAAGATTACATAACATTGTTGGCAAGACAGAAGCCAGTAAACAGTGGGAACACTGGGGAGCAAATTGTCGTGTAAAATAAATGTTGTATGTTGATAGTAGTTTTAGCCCGGGGGAAAGGGGTGTTATGTCCCGAGCCTTGCAAACGGCTCGGGCGTTTGCAGGCAGTCCCGGGCAGGTGCAAAGCTGCCCGGGACCAGACAGGCTGTCGCCAGCGCCGTGCGCATGCGCGGGTGCTGGCGCGGGAAAAGTAACCCATTTACCCGGGAGTTGCCTATATAAGAGGCTGTGAGGCGTTTGGGCTGAGCTGAAGCCATCTTCCTGTAAGCTGAACGCTGAATAAAAGAACCTGAGAACTCCAGCTGCTTCTCGTGTCTGTTTTCCCGCCAAGGACGCAACACCTTTTATCCTACCAAACTCATTAAATTTGCAGATGACACTAAGTTGTCAGGAATAGCCAACACCCCAGAAGAGAAGCTCACAATCCAAAAAGATCTTAACAGACTTGAACAACGGGCCCTATCCAACAACATGAAATTTAATGTGGAGAAGAGCAAGGTTTTACACCTGGGCAGGAACAACCAAAGGTACAAGTACAGAGGCATAGAATTAAAATCACATGAGGTATTAGTACATTTTATAAAGTAAGGCCACATCTGGAATACTGCATCCAGTTTTGGCCACCACATTACAAAAAATGTTGAGACTTTGGAAAAAGTGCAGAGAAGAGCAGCTAAGATGATTAAAAGCCTGGACACTAAAACATATGAAACATATGTTTCATATAAAACATAGCTGCAGGATTTGAGTTAGGCTAGTCCCCTGGACTACAAGGCAATCAAACCGGTCAGTCCTAGAGGAGATCTAACCCTGGCTGCTCTTTAGAAGGCCAGATCCTGAAGTTGAAACTCAGGTACATTGGCCACCTAACGAGAAGGAAGGACTCACTGGAGAAGAGCCTGATGCCGGGAAAGATTAAGGGCAATAGAAGAAGGGGACAACAGAGAATGAGGGGGCTGGATGGAGTCACTGAAGCAGTAGGCGTGAGCTTAAGTGGACTCCAGAAGATGGTAGAGGACAGGAAGGCTGGAGGAACATTGTCCATGGGTTCATGATGGGTTGGACACGACTTTGCAACTAACAACAACAACAAGTTTAGAGAAAAGAAGGACTAGGGGGGGGGACATGATAGCAGTATTCTAGTATTTAAGAGGCTGCCTCAAGGAGGAGGGGGGTCAATTTATTTCCCAAAACACCAGAAGGCAAGACAAGAAACAACGGATGGAAACTAATCAAGGAGAGAAGCAAGCTGGAATCAAGAAGAAATTTCCTAACAGTGAGGACAATTAACCAGTGGAATAGCTTGCCATCAGACGTTGTGGGTGCTTCATCCCTCAAGGTTTTTAAGAAGAGACTGGAGAACCACTTGTCTGAAATGCTTGAGCTAGGGGCTGGACTAGATGACCTCCAAGGACCCTTCCAGCTCTATTCTGATTCTGTCTTCTGCCCTTAGCTGTTCATCCTATGATTCAGCCTGATAGCCAAATCTGTAGGTTCGACTCCTGGCTGGCTTGCCAATTGATAGCCTAAAATCTGAGTCTAGGTTGTGCCTTGGTTTATCCTTCCCCTTAAGCAATTGAGTAGGAAGATCATTTAAAAGCCATTTATTAGACTGAGTACCCTGATAAAGTGGGATCTCCCTAAGGAGGTAAAAGGAAATGCAAGAGAAAAGTTGATTGGGCAGGATAAAAGTATCCTTTGCGTAGGAAATCAGTGAGACATAGTCGAACATGTTACATCTTTGCATGCCATAAAATCACACCCATTCATTGTCCGACATCAGAAGGGGCATAAAATTTAAGGAAAAGGGTTGTTTGGGATTCACCAAGAGACAAATCAAGATTCCAATTAGCACTAACGATCTTTCTCTTGCGAGGAGATATTCATCAGCCATGCTTCCTATAGTTTATCTTTTCAGTTTAGGAATTTTAGAAACTATCAAGCAATCAATCCATACAGCAATATAATAAAAGGTTTTTCTGTATTCCAGTCTGTAATTGAGTATGTCTAGTTTAACGTAAAGAAGGACTAGGGGGGACATGATAGCAGAGTTCCAATATCTCAGGGCCTGCCCCAAAGAAGAGGGAGTCAAGCTATTTTCCAAAGCACCTGAAGGCAGGACAAGAAGCAACGCATGGAGACTGAGCAAGGAGAGAAGCAACCTAGAACTAAGGAGAAATTTCCTGACAGTGAGAAGAATTAACCAGTGGAACAACCTGCCTCCAGAAGTGGTGAATGCTCCAACACTGGAAGTTTTTAAGAAGAGATTGGACGGCCATTTGTCTGAAATGGTATAGGGTTTCCTGCCTGAGCAAGGGGTTGGAGTAGATGACCTCCAAGGTCCCTTCCAACTCTGTAATTCTAATTCTAATTCTAATTCCTTGATAAAGCCTTGTCATCTTTTTAAAGAGAGAAAAAGGTATTAAAAAATACAAAGTAACTATGTTAGTGAATAATTACAAAATCCACGTCATGTGCTACTTAATTATCTAGATCAGTGGTGGTGAACCTATGGGACGGGTGCCAGAGGCGGCACTCAGAGCCCTCTCTGTGGGCACGCGCACCGTCGCCCCAGTCCTAGGCCTTCAGCTGGGTTTTATAAAACCTTTTCACTTTAGGCCTCCGCCGCCGTGTACAAAAAAAAAAAAAAAGGTTCTATCAATCAGTGAATTTCAACTTCCCACGGGAAAAAAAAAGTTCTTGCAAAGTTGGAATTGATTGAACTTTTTAGTCCCACCCAGTCTGCCGTTACCACCGCAGCCACGCCTATCCAATGGGCCACACCCACCCAATGGGCACACCCACCTGGCACCCGATGATGCATAAGTGGGTTTTGGATTACAGTTTGGGCACTCGGTCTCTAAAAGGTTCGCCATCACTGATCTAGATACTGATGTTATCTCCCTGACCGACTTACAAATTCAGTTACCCCAAATTAAATTCTCCTCCTCCTAATTTTAACTGCTCCCGAGTCAAGAACTAGCTCTAGGATGTTCAAAAAAAAGTCTTCATGTGTAGTGATCAAAACACCTCTAGAGAGAGAGAGGGAAAAAAAAAAACTTTTCTAAGCAGCTTACTCAACCAACATTAGCATAGCGTTCGAGCACAATGCTCTCATGAACTCCAAAGTGTGCTTCCTTTTTTCTCTCCAAAAAATACAGCCACGGTCTGTGGATCAAAAGGCTTTCAGCTCCTTTTCCATAGTTATAATTGGCTTATCACACTTGCCTTTATTATGTACTTTCAGCTTTCAGGAGGCTAAAAATACTCGGAGTTAATCACTGGTGATATAGACTATTAAGCCTTCCTGTAAACCAGCGAGAAAGTGGAAAGATATTTCCTCTGCCAAGGTTTTACAATGGGGGGGGGGAGCAGGTGGGAGAGGACCACGGAGCCCCCCCTCCCCCCATTGAGATGAAAAAAAAAAAACCACTCTTGGTAGGCAGAATTTACTATCTCATTACTGGAAGACTTTAATTATATCAGGAGCTTCTATAACAAACGGTCTGTGACGAGGTCATAAACAGAAATTTCAATGTATCAGATTTCTATACGTTAAAGAGATTATGGCTCCGCTGTTTTATTTAATTTAATTTATTTAACCTATCCAAGAAAAAGCAAAAAGGAACACTGGAGGAGGGGGATCCTTGGGGCTCTCTGGTTTTCTTGCACAGGTTTCGTGACCCCCAAACTAGGTAACCTCATAAGTGATAGGAAGGAATGGGGTTTACTCTCAATTTATACCCGAGTGGCTGAGAATAACTGAGAGTAAATAGGGAGCAAATCCAGTGGTGGGATTCAGCCGGTTCGCACCGCTTCGGCAGAACCGGTAGCTAATTTTTTGTTGCCCAAACACAGAATGGACTTCCGGAAGTGGCATCCACTGCAGAGAACTGGTTGTACACATATTTGAATCCCACCCCTGAGCAAATCCCACTTCCTTCTAGCACTGATGAAGTTACCTAGTTTAGGTCATGAAACATCTGCAAGAAAACAACCAAGCTCAGAGAGCACCAAGGACCCTACAGTTTTTTCCTCCTCCTCCTCCTCCTCCTCCTCCTCCTCCTCCTCCTCCTCCTCCTCCTCCTCCTCCTCCTCCTCTTCCCTATTTGGGTAATGATATATCTGCAAGAAAACAACCAAGCTCAGAGAGCACCTAGGACTTCACAGTCCTTCTCCTTCTCCTTCTCCTTCTCCTTCTCCTTCTCCTTCTCCTTCTCCTCCTCCTCCTCCTCCTTCTCCTCCTCCTCCTCTTCCTCCTCCTCCTCTCCTTCCCTATTTGGGTAATGATATATCTGCAATAAAACAATCAAGCTCAGAGAGCACCTAGGACTTCACAGTCCTTCTCCTTCTCCTTCTCCTCCTCCTTCTCCTTCTCCTTCTCCTTCTCCTTCTCCTTCTCCTTCTCCTTCTTCTTCTCCTTCTCCTCCTCTTCCTCCTCCTCCTCTCCTTCCCTATTTGGGTAATGATATATCTGCAAGAAAACAACCAAGCTCAGAGAGCACCAAGGACCCCACAGTCGTCGTCGTCCTCCTCCTCCTCCTCCTCCTCCTCCTCTCCACAAATCCCATTCCCTTCTAGCACTGACGCTGTCATCAGATGACTACAAGGAATATCAATCCTTCTATTCTCCACTGTTCGATCAGAACCGAAGAAGCTTCTTGGATGAGAAGCGAAACGTCTTCAAGGACAAAGGAAGAAAGTCCAGGGGCCTTTTGGGAAAAAAAAGAAAAGCACCTTTGGGACCATTTTGCTAAAGCCCTGTGGTTTGAGGAACAATTTGGTTGTTCTGCTCTTCTAGCAAGAGTGGGAACAACAGCATGAGCTGAAGGAGCAAAGACATGCAAATATTTTTCTCAGCAGTAATTAATAGAGGATTAATAAAAGGAACCCTTGGGAGGAAAGAAGAAGGAGAAACACTTCCGAAGCCCACGATGGGACGAAATGATACAAGGCAGCTGATGGTGGAGAGCCAAACTTTAAGTGGTTCTGAAATTGTGATACATAACAATATTTATCTGTCTCTCCTCTGGTACATGCCACGACAGGTATTAGAGCAACTTATCAGCTAAAAAAAAAAAAAGCAATTTCCATTAATCACTCGTTAATTATTAGTTAAGTGTCACCTTAATTTAAAGTGTGCTTCAGAGGTGACAAATGCATCTCGATACAGCGAGTCCTCGACTTACGACCGCAATTGAGTTGTCCAGGGGCTGAATTTTGATCATGTGATGTTGCAAGGGTCGTAACTGTGAACAACAGTTACAGGTCATTTTTTTCAGTAACTTCGAACAGTTACTAAGTAAAACTGTTGAAAATTGAGGACTACCAATATTTGATCCCAGAATAAACAGCAAGAACCAAAAGTCAGGCTCCGACTTTCCTTTCCTTTCCTTTCCTTTCCTTTCCTTTCCTTTCCTTCCCCTCCCCCTCCCCTCCTCCTCTCCTCTCCCCTCTCCTCCTCTCCCCTCTCCTCCTCTCCTATTCTCTCCTCTCCTTTCCTTTTTCCTCCTTCTTCCTTTCCTTTCCTTCCCTTCCCCTTCCCCTTCCCCTCCCCCCTCCTCTCCCCTCCCCTCCTCTCCTCTCCTCTCCTTTCCTTTTTCCTCCTTCTTCCTTTCCTTTCCTCCCCTTCCCTTCCTTTCCCTTCCCTTCCCTTTCCTTTCCTTCCCCCTCCCCCTCTCCTCCCCTCCTCCTCTCCCCTCCCCTCCTCTCCTCTCCTTTCCTTTTTCCTCCTTCTTCCTTTCCTTTCCTTTCCTTTCCTTTCCTTCCCTTCCCTTCCCTTCCCTTCCCTTCCCTTCCCTTTCCTTCCCCCTCCCCCTCCCCCTCCCCTCCTCCTCTCCCCTCCCCTCCTCTCCTCTCCTTTCCTTTTTCCTCCTTCTTCCTTTCCTTTCCTTCCCTTCCCTTCCCTTCCCTTCCCTTCCCTTCCCTTTTCAAGCGTTGCTTTGGGGGATGCCTTCTGCTTTTCCAAGTTGGAGCAGAACAAAAGTAAAAAAGAAGGGAGGGGAGGTGGGGTCACCTCAATTTTTGACAGCATAAAAGAAGCTCACCCCCCCCCAAGGGATTGGTCACTTGCTCAGAAAACTAAGTGATTAACTTTTGGTGAGGACCAGCTGGATTTCATTATGGGTACCATAGTCAACTAGAAGAGAACATTTGTAGCTGGCAATTGAACTGTGGGTTCCTGGCTTCTCTCTGAACTTGGTTGATTTCCTGCAGCTGATTCATGACCCAACCACTGTAGGTAATATCATCAGTGCTATAAGGGAGTGAGGTTTGCAGAGAGGGGGAGGAGGAGGAGGAGGATGTTGTCTCTGAGCTTGGTAGTTTGCTTGCAGATATTTCATGATTCAACTAACTAACATCCTTAGTAGCAGAAGGGAGTAAGGTGTTTGGAGTGGAGGACGAGGAGAAAGGGAGGAGAAGGACAATGACAATGATGACTATGGGATCCTTGGTGCTCTCTGAGCTTGGTTGTGTTCTTGCAGATGTTTCATTACCCAACTAGATAACTGTATCAGTGCTGCAAGGGAGTGGGGTTTGTCCGGAGGGGGAGGAAGAGGAGGAGGAGAAAAGAGGAGGAAGAGGACGATGACTGTGGATTCCCTGGTGCTCTCTGAGCTTGGTTCTTTGCTTGCAGACGTTTCATGACCCAACTAGCTAGCATCCTCAGTAGTAGAAGGGAGTAAGGGGCTTGGAGTGGTGGATGAAGAGAAAGAAAGGAGGAGGAAGAGGAGGAAGAAGAGAAGGAGGCTGTGGGGTTCTTGATACTCTCTGAGCTCATTCACCTTCTTGCAGATCTTTTATGACCTAGCTACGCAACATCATCAGTGCTAGAAAAGAGTGGAATTTGTTCTTATTTCTATATACTATTGGCTTGCCATGTCAGTGTTGGTGGGAGTGTTCTTGCTGGCTCTTTGATTGGGCTGTTTACTGAGTTGCTAGTTCCTTGATTGGGGTAAACAGAGAGCAAAGCCCACCCCTTTCTAGCCCTGATGATGTTACCTAGTTTGGTAATGAAACATCTGCAAGAAAACCACCAAGCTCAGAGAGTCCCCACAGTCGTCGTCCTCCTCCTCCTCCTCCTCCTCCTCCTCCTCCTCTCTGCAAACCTCACTTCCTTCTAGCACTGATGATGTTACCTAGTTGGGTCATGAAACATCTGCAAGAAAACCACCAAGCTCAGGGAGTTCCCACAGTCCTCCTCCTCCTCCTCCTCCTCCTCCACCACCACCACCACCATCTCTTCCTCCTCCTCCTTTTCCTCCTCCTCCTCCTCCTCCTCTCTGCAAACCTCATTTCCTTCTAGCACTGATGATGTTACCTAGTTGGGTCATGAAACATCTGCAAGAAAACCACCAAGCTCAGGGAGTCCCCACAGTCGTCGTCATCGTCCTCTTCCTCCTCCTCCTCCTCCTCCTCCTCCACCACCACCATCTCCTCCTCCTCCTCCTCCTCCTCCTCCTCTCTGCAAACCTCACTTCCTTCTAGCACTGATGATATTACCTAGTTGGGTCATGAAACATCTGCAAGAAAACCACCAAGCTCAGGGAGTCCCCACAGTCGTCGTCGTCGTCCTCCTCCTCCTCCTCCTCCTCCTCCTCTCTCATCCTCCCGCACTCTCATCCACCACCACCATCTCTTCCTCTCCCCTACATCGCAGCCTCCATCATCCTCCTCCTCCTCCTCCTCCACCTCCTCCTCCTCCTCCTCCTCCTCTCTGCAAACCTCACTTCCTTCTATCACTGATGATGTTACCTAGTTGGGTCATGAAACATCTGCAAGAAAACCACCAAGCTCAGGGAGTCCCCACAGTCCTCCTCCTCCTCCTCCTCCTCCTCCTCTCTGCAAACCTCACTTCCCTCTAGCACTGATGATGTTACCTAGCTGGGTCATGAAACATCTGCAAGAAAACCACCAGACCTCACAGTCTGTTCTTGTCAAGCATTTTGTCGTCAGCAGACAGAATGCATGTTCTGAAGTTAAGATTCCTGTTTCGTAGTGACCGCATTGACTTGCAGCGAGAGGCGATCCTCTGTTTACTTGACGCCTTTTGTGGCTATTTCCTTTCCTAACCCATCCAGCAAAGCATTTGATGGAACGGCCCTTCCTTCTTTGTAGACTTCAGCTGCCATCCCCAGTTCTTCTCAAGGAGACCTAACAATTCTGGACTCGGCTTTCTCCTCCTCGTGAAAAAAGCTCAAGGTTGATGATCCCAGAGCCAACCCTGGAAAATGTCAGCCTGGGAAAGTGTTGCCCAGAGAGCAATTTGCATGCATTACCAAGTGACAGACGACAGAAGAGAGCGAGCTCACCTAATGGATGATTAATGGCTTGATGTTGACCGGTGGCGCTGACTTGTTCTCTGACTCTTTGGGGAACTTCAAAGACAGCTGGCATTTCCTTCCGACAGGATAGCGAGTGGAATTGTTTAATGAATGCACGCCGGGCACAATTTCAAAGCAGTCTTTTATAGACGCGCTGGTGGTACACAACCCCAGCAGATACAGCTTCCTGCTTCAGCTGATGGGCGTATTTTTAATTATTTGTTTTAGCGGATGAGTAGGTCGCTGTCCAACCTTTATTGCTGCATCAGTAACGCAAGGTGGGCAGCCTACATCATTCCCCTTCCTCCTCCTATTTCCCGTTTGACGACAACAACAATCTTTTGAGGCTGGGTTGGCCTAAAAGAGAAGAACTGGCCCCAAATCACCCAGATGGCTTTCATGCCTAAGGCAAGGCTAGAACTCTCCATCTCCTGGTGATTGGCACCCAACTGGCTTTTGTGCCTAAGGAGGGACTAGAACTCACCATCTCCTGGTGATTGACACAAACACCAGCCAGCCAGCTTTCATCACAAAGGCAGGACCAGAATTCTCCATCTCCTGGTGATTGGCCCAAATTAACCCAGCCAGCTTTTATGCCTAAAGTGGGATTAGAATTCACCATCTCCTAGTGCAGGAGTAGGCAACCTTGGCTTTTATGACTCGTGGACTTCAACTCCCAGAATTCCTGAGCCAGCATGGCTCAGCTTGGAAACCTCTCCCTTTCCCCTCAGCGTGGCTAGCTCAGGAATTCTGGGAGTTGAAGTCCAGGAGTCATAATAGTGCCACGGCTGCCTACCCGTGGACTAGGCCTACCAGTTTCTGATAATCTACTCCTGTCAGGCTTAATAGACTAGGCCAGGGGTAGGCAACCTTGGCTCTTTTATGACTCGTGGACTTCAACTCCCAGAATTCCTGAGCCAGCATGGCTCAGCTTGGAAACTTCTCCCTTTCCCCACAGCATGGCTGGCTCAGGAATTCTGGGAGCTGAAGTCCATGAGTCATAAAAGAGCCAAGGTTGCCTACCCCTGTCTTAGTGATTGTCCCAAAGTCACTCAGCCAGTTTTCATGCCTAAAACGGGACTAGAACTATCCATCTCCTGGTGTGATTGGCCCAAATTAGCCCAGCCAGCTTTTATGCCTATGGTGGGATTAGAATTCACCATCTCCTAGTGATTGTCCCAAAGTCACTCAGCTGGGACTGGAACTCTCCATCTCCTGCCGATTGGCCCAAAGTCAAGCAACTGTGACTTTGTGGGACTAAACTTGCAGTCCTTCCTATCATTCTTGGCCTTAAAGAAAGTCCATGTGAATATTTTTCCTTGATCGTATTTTGTGGGTGCCAATCTTAACAGGAGAACGAGCTGTCCATTTCTCTGCTGATGGAGGAACATGTCCTTCCACCTTCTCAATTTTGGGGCCTACGGCTACCTACTCAGATTATAACCTTCCTTGACTCAAACTGTGGAAGATACGGTATTTAGAGGCGAAGAATTCATTTGACACCTGAACTGGCCCAGTTGTTTTTCTTATGTCTCAGAAATTACCTGGCCAGGTAATTAGTATCCCCATTCTTTCTGAAGAGCAAATCTAGAACATTGGAGGGCAATGGGAAAGCTGTTTGCATATGCGGAGTAATTAGCTGTCCATCAGCTCTGGGCTGTCAAAAGATCAGCACCCATTGGCAGTTTGCTTTAAGTGGCCCAATTAGCATAACAAATGACTTGCCAAAAGTTCTGAAGGCATCCTGTTGATTAATGCCATTCATCTCCGCAAACCAGGCAGCAGACGGCTGAGCCATTCCATGCTAATAATGATGATTATATACATACATGTTTAGAGGGGGCTCGCTGTCAGGGAAATTAGGTGGTTTACAAGTCACTTAGCTGCCTTTAAAGAGCATTAAAAGTCAGGTGTGTTAGACCTTGCCTGGGAAGAATGTTGGGTCCCGCAATAGTGATAAAGAGAACTAGAATTTTTGAGAGGAAGGTAGAGAATTTGGATCCAGAGAGACAAAGACAGGCATTTGCTACAAGCGGATGAGTTCAGCTGGAATAGAGCTGGAAGGGACCTTGGAGGTCTTCTAGTCCATCCCCTTGCTCAAGCAGGAGACCCTATACCATTTCAGACAAGCAGCTGTCCAGTCTTTTCTTAAAAATCTCCAGTGATGGAGCATCCACAACTTCTGGAGGCAAGCTGTTCCACTGGTTAATTGTCCTTAATTCTAGGTTATTTCTCTCCTTGATTAGATTCCATCCATTGTTTCTTCTCTTGCCCTCGGGTGCTTTGGAAAATAAATTGACCCCTTCTTCTTTGTGGCAGCTTCTCAGGTACTAGAATACTGCCTTCATGTCCCCCCTACTCCAGCTTTTCTCTAGACTAGCCATACCCAATTCCTGCAGGCCTTCTTCGTATGTTTTTGTCTCCAGGCCTTTAATTATCTTAGTTGTTCTTCTCTCCACTTTTTCCAAAGTCTCAACATCTTTTTTGTAATGTGACCAAAACTGGAAACAATATTCCAGGTGTGGCCTTACTAAGTCTTTATAAAGCGGTACTAATACTTCACGTGATTTTGTTTCTATGCCTCTGTTTATACAACCAAGGATTGTATTACTGTAGCCACATACTGCCACATACTGCTGGCTCGTGTTGAAGTGATCGTCCACTAGTTGAAATGTAAGCTGAAATGTAAGCTCTTTCTCCTGACTAATGCTGGGGTAATATTACTGTGGGTAATAGTGTATAAAACAAACAGGTTTGAGGGGCTGTCACAGAGAAGAGGAAGTCAAGCTATTCTCCAAAGCCCCTGAAGAAGGCAGAACAAGAAGCATCGGATGGAAACTCATCAAGGAGAGAAGCAACCTAGAACTAAGGAGAAACTTCCTGACAGTGAGAACAATTAACCAGTGGAACAGATTGCTGCAGAAGTTGTGGGTGCTCCATCACTGGAGGTTTTTAAGAAGAAATTGGACAACCATTTGGTAAAAGATCTCCTGCTTGAGCAGAGAGTTGGACTAGAAGACCTCCAAGATCCCTTCCAGCTTTGTTATTCTGGATTCGATCTTATTCTACTATCTCCTTATTACTCTAAGTTTACAGCTATTCTACCTCTATTCTTATTTATAAATATGTAACTGTCTTCTATTTCTATGTTTTCTTTATCTTAACTACAGATAGTACTCTGAAGACCACAGTTGGAATGGTATAGGGTCTCCTGCTTGAGCAGGGGGTTGGTCTAGAAGACGTTCAAGGTCCCTCCCAACACTGTTATTCTGTTATTCTATTCAGGCTATGTAGAGACTAACCAAGATTTCAGTCATTCGACCTGTCAAATTCTTTGATTTGGTTTAAAGCTACCCCCCCTCCCTTTCTTGTATCTTCTTCACTGCAGATGATCAAGGCAATCCATGAAAGAAAATGAGAACAATTGGGTTGATCCGCCTTGGGTATTCAGAGTAATTCAATCTCCTTTAATGAAATGTGTGCTTCTTCTGTGAAGTCACTGGCACAGCACAAGGGCATTAAAAAGAAATCTCAACAGGCCAATGGAGGAAGAAAAGGTCTCCTTGAATAAATATTTGGACAGCTGTAAAGAATGGCCATCTAAAACAGGGGTCTTCAAACTTGGCCCTTTGATGACTTGTGGACTTCAACTCCCAGAATTCTTCAGCCAGGCACATTGGCTGAGGAATTCTGGGAGTTGAAGTCCACAAGTCAACAAAGGGCCAAGTTTGAAGACCCCTGATCTAAAGCAATGTTTCTCTCAACCTTAGCAGCTTTAATTCAACTCCCAGAATTCCTTAGCCCATTGTGATCTAGAGGGAAATTAATCAATAGAGACAGAATAAATGGGAGTTTTGCATGATTGTACTATGTACAGTAGATTTAGGAGGGATCCACTTGGGAAATTTCTGGACCAAACACAGGTTTGTCCAGATTGACTCGAAACCTATCAAAATTCAATTGTCTCCCCAGCATAGAGAAATTAGGTCATGATAGTTACCTTTGCAGGTACAACCTCAACTTCTCTGTAATATTTGAAAGCAATAAATTGCTCAGGAAGATTTCCCAATTTAGTGAGTTTGTTTTGAAGGGTTGGGTAGGATAAGGAATGGCAGAACCTGGGGGTGGAGTGAAAAGGGAGATCAGTCTAGAATCCCTACGTAGTCACAAGTGAACTAAATCTAAGTTCTTTTGAGCGCCGTTGACTCTTATCTAATTCTAACTAGGTGTTGTCCATTAGATTAGAAGATTCCAGTCCACTGGTACTTCCCTGGTGTTCCAGGATCTCTGAAAAGTATGGTTGAATGGTTTTAAAATCACATCTGCCAGCTCCTTCAGAACTCTGGGATGTAATTCGTCAGGTCCTGGTGATTTGAAGTAATAATAATAATAATAATAATAATAATAATAATAATAATAATAATAAAGTTGGAAGGGACCTTGGAGGTCATCTAGTCCAATCCCCTACTCAGGCAGAAAACCCTATACCATTTCAGACAAATGGCTGTCCAGTCTCTTCTTAAAAACTTCCAGTGTTGGAGCATTCACCTCTTCTGGAGGCAGGTTGTTCCACTGGTTAATTGTTCTCACTGTCAGGAAGTTTCTCCTTAGTTCTAGGTTGCTTCTCTCCTTGATGAGTTTCCATCCATTGCTTCTTGTCCTGCCTTCAGGTGCTTTGGAAAATAGCCTGACTCCTTCTTCTTTGTGGCAGCCCCTGAGATATTGGAACACGGCTATCATGTCCCCCCTCGTTCTTCTCTTCGTTAAGCTAGACATACCCAATTCCAGCAACCGTTCCTTATATGTTTTAGCCCCTAATCATCTCTGTTGCTCTTTTCTGTACTCTTTACAGAGTCTCAACATCTTTTTTACGTTGTGGTGACTCATCTAGAGTGGACAAGTGTTCTCTTACCATTTTTTTGCTTATTTTAATTTTATATTCCTAGTTTGATTTTTACAATTCTGTTTTGGTAGGCTGGGCTATTTTGTCTTTTTGCACAAAGGCAGATGCAAAGAAGGAATTAAGCAGCTCTGTTGGGCAATTCCTGTGCATAGGCTTTTAGCAATAAATCAGCTTAATTGTGTGGACCCGATCTGTTGCTTATGACAGTTTGCCTCCAACAAGTCAACCTTGTTTCGTGGTTCAGATTGGAAGTCAACCAGACCCGATGCATGTCCCTGGATTCTGTGTTTGCAAATTTCCTTGAGGGCCACAGCTAAGTGGCTGAATGCTCGCCTGGATTATTCAGCATTCCGTTTTGTTGAATTAGGCTTAGGGAATGTCCACGAGTCTCCCAAAGGTATAGAACTCTCTAAAATTTGTCCACAAATTGGAATGCTAAATGGGATAGGAGGATGAAATAAGTAGCTGCCTCTTATATGAACTATTTTAATTTTAATTAAAGATGAAATTCTGTACACTTTATTGTTGGTCCTGGCTCTACTGTGTGACCACTTCTTTCTAGCACTAATGAGGTCAACCTAGCTGGGGAAATGAGTTTGCAAGGAAACAACCAAATTCAGAGAACGCCAAGCTCTCCTCAAAAAATACAGCAAGAATTGTATTCGCTCCATATTGGGAGAATGAAGATTTACCAACGGAGGAGGTGTTAATTAAATTTTTTTTAGAGTGTGCAGAAATGGACAAATATCTGAAAAATACGGCTTGAAGCTTAACACCTCAAAAACCAAGATCATGGTCGTCAGCAAACAACCCACCAATTTACCACCAATAAATTCAGAAGGAATACCACTAGACAAAGTTGAAAGGATCACGCACCTCGGTTCTAATTTACATGAAAGCTGGGACATGACCGTTGAAGTAAAGACAAGGATAGAGAAAGCTCAAACAGCATTCTTCAAAATGAAAAAGGTCTTCTGCAGTCACGACATAAGCCTAAGACTGAAAATCAGGCTTGTCAGATGCTATATTTTTTCTATCCTGCTCTCTGGAGTAGAGAGTTGGTCTCTGACAGAAGGCCACCTGAAGAGACTAGAAGCATTTGAAATGTAGATTTACACGCGGCTGTTACGTATAAGCTGGGTTGACAAGATCAGAAATGAGGAGGTGATCAGCCGCCTGGGAAAGCCAAGGGAAATCATGAAAACAATTAAAAAACGAAAGTTAGAATATTTCGGACACCCAGAAAAATAGCATACTCCATTTAATCCTCCAGAGAAAGATGGAAGGCAAATGAGGTCCAGGCAGAAGAAGAACATCGTGGCTTCAAAATCTAAGGGACTGGTTTGGACAAAACTCAGCAGCACTTTTTTGTGCGGCTGCTGATAAAAACATGATCGCTAACGTCCGATAACGGATATGGCACAAGAAGAAGAAGAAGAAATGGACAGATTGACATTGAAAATAAAAGAGAAAGAAGACTCAGTTTATTTTAGAACATGGGATACCTTTTATCATTGGCTAGAAAAATGAGGTAGAGAGAAAAGAATTTAACATGTATTAGTAAGCTAGTTATTGAAATCCAGACAATACGTTGCTGATGAAATCTCAAGCACTTGCGGTTATAAAGAAAACTAGTAAAATATATTCTAAAAAAAGAAAATACAGGTAGTCCTCAACTTACAACAGTTTTTTTAGTGACCATTCAAAGTTACAACTGCACTGAAAAAAAGGGACAAAAAAGGGACGTTTTTCACGCTTACCACCTTTGTAGCATCCCTATGATCATGTGATCAAAATTCAGGCGCTTGGTTGGCAGGAAAAGAAAGTAGAGTTAGGTTTAAAAAAATGATTTACTAGGTTACTCTACTAGTAAGGTGTGATGTACTAGGATGAGAAGTAGAAAATGTTTATGAAATAAAATCAGAATATATTTAAGGAAGTATTATGTGTATTCTAGATATTATATCTCTTGTGTAGTGAAATAAAGGAAATTTGGGTTACCAAAATTTGAATATTATGGATGTTAAAGGTTAAATTGGAATACGGTAACTAAAAACTAAGAATTAGATAAAATTTAAAAACAGGACATGGATATGTATATGTAAAAATAGATTGATAAATGCTTTAACTGAGCCTGTTATGGTTAGAAATTTACTAGTTTAAGTATGTTATGTTAAATGTTAAGGGAAGCAGAGAAGGAATTTTTGATAATGTAACCTGAGATATATACTAAGAATTTTGTTATTGAACTATAGATTACCCAGTTAATAGGTTAAGAAGTTAAGAAGTCTATGGAGATTCTCAGTCATCCAGTTCATAGTTTCACTTCTCATCCAAGAAGCTTCATCAGTTGTGACTGGATGGTGGGGGGATGGAAGGATAGGTACTGATCCAGTTAAGCTGATTTATTGCACATGCCTATACCCAAGAATCTGGTCAATTAACAATCACCACTAAATTGGTGCCAGATAAGAGAGGTTGGCCTGTTTGTGAGAATGTAACAATATCTAGGCTGGTTCCTCTTTTGATTCTGCCTGCTATTTTCCTACAAATGCCCATCATCATTTTTCTGGGCATCAATACAGAGGCAATCTGTCTATTGATCTTGTTGGGCTATTCTCACAAACAAACAAGAATCCAGAGTTACATTGCTTCTAGAGATGGAGACTCTCCCTAAAGTCTTCATGACTGGTCCCCAGATTCCTAACATCTACTGCTAATCCTGTCTTCCATGGATCGGTCTAACCCAGGGGTAGGTAACCTTGGCTCTTTTATGACTTGTGGACTTCAACTCCCAGAATTCCTGAGCCAGCCACGCTGAGGGGAATAGGGAGAGGTTTCCAAGCTGAGCCCTGCTGGCTCGGGAATTCTGGGAGTTGAAGTCCACGAGTCATAAAAGAGCCAAGGTTGCCTACCCATGGACTAGGCCTACCAATTTCTGATAATCTACTCCTGTCAGGCTTAATAGACTAGTCCACGGGTAGGCAGCCCTGGTTCTTTTATGACTCGTGGACTTCAACTCTCAGAATTCCTGAGCCAGCCATGCTGAGGGGAAAGGGAAAGGTTTCTAAGGTGAGTCATGCTGGCTGAGGAATTCTGGGAGTTGAAGTCCATGAGTCATAAAAGAGCCAAGATTGCCTACCCCTGGTCTAACCCCTGCTTAAAACTGTCTATCACATTTTGTGGATCAGATTAAAATCCCCATATCTAGGTCTTTACACTCCAGTGGGACAAAAGTCTGGCTAATGGAATGAACGCTCTCCCCATTGAGAAGCAGAAGGTCACCATCTACCGGGTCGGCAGAAAAAGCATTGTAAAAGAATCAGAAAAGTGGAAATGATTGGCATGATAAATAGTGTGGAAGGTGAAGAGATAAGGGAGAATTTGGAAGAAGAAATCTAAGCAACACACTGTTCAGCCAAGGTAGAACTGTCCTCCGTTTTGACAACACTAGACTTCAAAAAACGCTTCAGTTCTGCAATGACAATTGAGTTACAGTTTTTCCTTGAACTCCAGTAACTTTCCTTTTGTGCACAGATACATGTCTGCATAGATAATGTCCTCCCTTTCAGAAAAATGACGAGGCTTCCTAGAAGTGCTTTTTGTAAGGTGGTCCTTGATGTTCACATTAACAAATAAGCTTGACCATAAAACATAGCAATGTGATGGGTCTCCAGCCTCCTAGTCCTTCCCACCCATATATATGCTTTTCCTACTTTCCTATCACAACACATGCACATACTTTCCTAATTTCACAGCTCATAGACAGACTTAACCATCGTTTCAACTGGGAAACTAAGAGCAAACAAACAGATTCAAGGGAGCATTATGAACCTGTTGCTGACCTTCAGATCTAGAATAGAATAGAATAGAATAGAATAGAATAGAATAGAATAGAATAGAATATGGACTGGACTGGACTGGACTGGACTGGACTGGCGTGGAGTAGAGTAGAGTAGAGTAGAGTAGAGTAGAATAGAGTAGAGTAGAATAGAATAGAATAGAATAGAATAGAATAGAATAGAATATATGGAACAGAATGGAATGGAACAGAACAGAACAGAACAGAATAGAATATATGGAATGGAATGGAATGGAATAGAATAGAATAGAATAGAATGGAATGGAATGGAATGGAATGGAATGGAACGGAACGGAACGGAACGGAACGGAACAGAACAGAACAGAACAGAACAGAACAGAATAGAATAGAATAGAATAGAATAGAATAAAGCTGGAAGGGATAGGAGAACCTATACCATTTCAGACAACAGGTTGTTCAGTCTCTTCTTAAAAACTTCCAATGTTGGAGCATTCACAACTTCTGGAGGCAGGTTGTTCCAGTGATTAATTGTTCTGTCAGGAAATTTCTCTTTAGTTCCAGGTTGCTTCTCTCTTTGATTAGTTTCCATCCGTTGCTTCTTCTCCTGCCTTCAGGTGCTTTGGAGAATAGCTTGACTCCCTCTTCTTTTGGCAATCTCTGAGTTATTGGAACACTGCTATGTTATTATTACTATTCCATGTCTTTGCGTTGCCTTGAATTCCCTTCCTCCCGAATTCTGATTTAATTTAAATAAATTTCTTGGATTTAATTTAAGCATTGGCCCTTTCCTTCTATTTCACTTTGACTCCTTGCTGACTATATAGGGCAACTTGCTACAAAGTGGTAAAGCTGTGGTGTTAAGGGACTTAGGGAACATCCATATGGGATCTTTGAACTGCTCCAGATTAAGTTCCTCAACTGAGTGAGCCTCTATGCTATCCCCTATGTTTGCCAGCTGAATTCTTCTTTTTATTCTTTCTTCTTTTTTTCCTGTCTCAGATGTAATGTACTTAAAACCTGCAGTAAAATTAGTCTTTCAATGCTGCAGGCTCTCCTGCCTTCCTGTCTCTCTCCGTTTCCAACCGTTCTAGAAGATCCTGTCAAGGAGAAAGAACGACTTGGCAGTTCACCTTCAGATATGTGTTTGTTTGTTTGTGACCTGATTAAGGCACATCTTAAGTGGGAAGGATGTGCCGATGTCTGTAAAAGATGCTTGCCATTCCAGAACCAGCAGCAAAAGGGAGGGAGGCGTCGTTAAATGTCTTCTCCTGTTCCTTGTTCTAAAGCTTTTGAGGTCAGAAGAAGTAAAAAAGGACCCTGGATCACAATCAGCTGCTTCGGAGAGCTTGAGGAATGGAATGAAAGTGTCCCATGACTGCATGATTTTTTAAAGAATTGTTTTTAACTAAAAACTTAAAGAATAACAGAGGTGCATACATACATACATACATACAATCCTAGAAGCACAAAGCCGAAAACACCAGCCTGAAGATGACGAATGGGACTTCATCGAAACGTCGCCAAGACACTTCCAATTTGACGCGGGAGAAAACCCGAATAACCAAAGACCTACATACAAACACCCGCGAAAACCTCAGAAACCATATTAATATATTAATCAATATTCAATAGGGGGGGATATACATACACACACACACACACACATGTTTGTGTATGTATATGTGTGTGTATATATGTATATATGTAAATGTATGTGTGTATATATCAATACATCTTTTTAATGTCTTGTTTAGCTTTTGCTTTTCATTTGAACTGTGGAAATAAAATAAAATATGTTAAAAAATACACCCTACTTTAGATTCCAGACAGGAATTCAGCCATTCAGTGTACATATTGAGCTAGTCAACCTGAGCTTTTCCAGATGCTGATGAACCACAGTTTTTACATTGCATTTCTTCCGTGTACAATGCTGAGAATTATGGTCCAATTATATCTTTGGAGCTATAGGTGGCCTAAACACTTGAAACAAGGCCAAACATCTGGAGGAATTTTATTTGAAAAACTGCCACCCGATTTTTTGAGCTACCCTAAACCAACATAGCTTTCCTCCTACAAACTTAAGCAAGGTTTAGTAATTCTGAATAGCAGTGTTCCAATATCTAAGGCAGTGGTTCTCAACCTGTGGGTCGGGACTCCATTTGGGGTCGAACGACCATTTCACGGGGGTCGCCAAACAACGCAGTCCGCCATTTTTTCTCCCTTTTCCTTAGCTGTGCTACTCCCTTTTATTCTATTGGCTTTTGAAAAGAGCCTAATTCTATTGGCTTTCAAAAGCCAATAGGAATTGTCCAGGCTGTCTCTGCCCTGCTGAGCCTGCCAAAAGTCCCATTCTGCAAATGGTGCTGCACCAGTTGAGTAGTCCTCGACTTACGACCGGTTGAGTAGTCCTCGACTTACGACCGGTTGAGTAGTCCTCGACTTACGACCGGTTGGGGGGTCGCGGCATTAAAAAAGGTTGAGAACCACTGATCTAAGGGGCTGCCACAAAGAAGAGAGGGGTCATCCTCTTCTCCAAAGCACCGGAAGTAACGGATGGAAACTAATCTAGGAGAGAAGCAACCTAGAACTAAGGAGAAACTTCCTGACAGTGAGAACAATTAATCAACAGAACAATTTGCCTCCAGTAGTTGTGGGTGGTCCATCACTGGAAGTTTTCAAGAAGAGACTGGACAATCATATGTCGGAAATGGGTACAGGGTTTCCTGCCTGAGCAGGGGGTTGGACTAGAAGATCTCCAAGGTCCCTTCCAACTCTGTTATCCTGAATGGACTGTTCAGCAGCAAAAGCTGTGAAGACTTTCAACAGGCTCCCTAATACGTGGCAAATCCGCAGTGACAAATTGGTGGGCTGAATCATCACAAAGTCATCTGCTTACATCTAATTTACAATCTGCTCATCTCTCATTTACATATTATTCATTGCTAAGTAACACTTGAGAATTTCTGCTCTGAGGGCACTGATCACTGAAGAGCTGAGCTTTCTTTGTTGTTTTTTTTTCGTTGCAATGTTTTTTTTTCCCGCTTCACAATTTCATCAAAGCACCAACAAGCAAACAAACAAACAAACAGATTCAAGAGAGCATTATGAACCTGTTGATGGCCTTCAAATCTAGTCGAGAAGCTGGTAGAACTTCTAGGATATAGCCTAACCAGGTCTAAATAGAATGAAGGTCAAAATTCTTGACTGCCTTGGATATCTCAATGAGGACTCACCTTCAGGGCTCCAAGCATTTTTTGTGGAACATGGGACTTAGTATTCTCCAAGCATTTTGCTAAATCCACCCACCTAGAATGGTTTATACAACCCCTCCCTGTTTTCCAGTCTCATTCTCTTCAGGAATTCCCCCCCCCCAGTTGAATACTGATTAATATATTTATATATTTCAACTATATATATATATATATATAAGTTCTGAAGTTCTCAAGATTTTGCTGAATCCGAATGGCTGCAGGACTTGGGTTTGGCTAGTCTAAAGAAAAGAAGAAACAGGGATGACATGATAGCATGGAAGGGACCCTGGAGGTCTTCTAGTCTAGCCCCCTGCTGAAGCAGGAGAACCTATACTGTCACAAACAAGTGAATGTCTAGTCTCTTCTTAAAAATCTCCAGGGATGGAGCGCCCACAATTTCTGGGGGTAAGCTGTTCCACTGGTTGATTGTCCTCACTGTCAGGAAGTTTCTCCTTAATTCCAGGTTGCTTCTCTCTTTGATCAGCTTCCAACCATTGTTTCTCGTCCTTCCCTCTGGTGCTTTGGTGAACAACCTGACCCCCTCTGCCTTGTGGCAGCCCCTCAGATACTGGAACACTGCTATCATGTCTCCCCTATTTCTTCTTTTCTTTCGACCAGCCAAACCCAAGTCGCGTAGCCGTTCTTTGTATGTTTTAGCCTCCAGGCCTTTGATCATCTTATATGGATAGTCATATGATACCCACACCAATCCTAATTGTACAAAGATGTATATTTTTTTCCTTTGCTTTACATGGAGAACATTCATTCCTCAGAGCTCATATTTGCAATTTGGCTATGAACTGCCTTGATAACGATTAAAGAAAAAAAAAACCCAGAATAAATGTTATGCTCTAACCACAGCAGAATCAAGTAGAATAACCTAAGCCAATTCCATAAACAAAACTCCACTGTATTTAAAATGTGTGGTTGTAAGCTTTAAACAATCAAAAGTAATCTCATTACTATACCAAGTAATGTAGGAAAACTAAAACAACAGCCTAGGCAGACCTCATGGGGCATTTAAACCATATATATTTCGTTCTTACTCGGATGGAGAGATAAGGGCCTGGAGGCTAAAACATATGAAGAACGGTTACAAGAACTGGGCATGGCTAGTCTAGTGAAGAGAAGGACCAGGGTTGACATGATATCAGTCTTGCAATATTTGAGGGTCTGTCACAGACAAGAGGGAGGTCACCCTATTCTTCAAAGCACCTGAAGGCAGGACAAGAAGCAACAAATGGAAACTGATCATGGAGAGAAGCAACCTAGAACTAATTAGAAATTTCCTGACAGTGAGAAGAATT
Source organism: Crotalus tigris (assembly GCF_016545835.1). Lineage (NCBI taxonomy): Eukaryota > Metazoa > Chordata > Lepidosauria > Squamata > Viperidae > Crotalus > Crotalus tigris. Next base: position 354,171 of record NW_024096935.1, on the reverse strand, counting down.
AATCACTGGAAGGGCTTGCCTTCAGAAGTTGTGGGTGCTCCATCACCAGAGGCTTTTAACAAAAGGTTGGCTGGCTATTTGTCTGAAATGATATAGGGTCTCCTGCTTGAGTAGGAAAGACCGCTGAGGTCCCTTACAACTCTGTAATAATAATAATAATAATAATAATAATAATAATAATAATAATAATAATAATAATAATATAATGATAAAGTTGGAAGGGACCTTGGAGGTCATCTAGTCCAACCCCCTACTCAGGCAGGAAACCCTATACCATTTCAGACAAATGGCTGTCCAGGTTCTTCTTAAAAACTTCCAGTGTTGGAGCATTCACTGCTTCTGGAGGCAGGTTGTTCCACTGGTTAATTGTTCTCACTGTCAGGAAGTTTCTCCTTAGTTCTAGGTTGCTTCTCTCTTTGGTTAGTTTCCACCCGTTGCTTAATTAATCAGTGGAACTGCTTGCCTCCAGAAGTTGTGGGTGCTCCATCACTGGAGGTTCTCAAAAAGAGATTGGACAGGCCCTTGTCAGAAATGGTATAGGCCAGGATCTCCTGCCTGAGCAGGGGGTTGGACTAGATGACCTCCAAGCTCCCTTCCAACTCTGCCCTTCTAAGTAAGGGTGAAGGACTGAGTAGACATTTAGAGTTCCTAACAAGTTTATTAGCTTTAGATATATGAAAAAACTCTGTGTTTTGAAAGCTGCAATCTCATACCGTCTTGACCCGGCCGCAGGCATGATTGAACTCAATAGGAGTCGATCCAGAGTAGATCTGGGAGGAATTGTATTATAAATGACTTCAGATGGAGAGAGAAATTAGATTTTGCAGAATGGGCACCACCTCTTTGCTCTGTCTCAGAGTAAGGAAAGAAAAATGAGGGGGGGAAGAGAGATGGAGAAAAATGATTTTGCTCCTTCGCTGATCAACACCAGAATACAGCGAGTCCTCAACTTACACCGGTTCATTTAGTGACTTTGAACAAAGTTATAACGGCACTGGGGGAAAAAAAGCAACTGGTGACCATTTTTCACGCTTACGGCTGTAACTGCAGCATCCTCAGGATCACCTGATCCCAATTCAGATGTTTGACATGTGGTTCATATTTATGACCGTTGTGGTGTCCCGGGCTCTCTCTCTCTCTCTGTGTGTGTGTGTGTGGTGTGATCCCTTTTTGCGACCATTTGACAAGCAAAGTTACTTAATGATCGTGTTACTTTCTTAAAAACTGCAGTGACGCACGGAGCAACTGTGGCAAGCGAAGTTGTAAAATGGGGCGAAATCCACTCAACAAACGTCTTGCTTAGCAACAGAAATTTTGGGCTCCATTGTGGTCGTAAGTCGAGGACTACCTGTATCTACTTTGAGCCTCCAGAATAGACCGAAGAGTCCACCGTACACTCAGAATGTACAACCGTTTTGGGATTTCTTCGGCTGTTTCCAATACTTGCGCCCACACAAATTGTGCGCAGTTAAGATCCTGTCGAGCATCGTTTGGCCGCTGAGGAAACAAAAGTCTGGCAAAAAAAAGGTACGTGCCTAACAAGAATGAAGACAAAAAGGGGAGTGTAGAGAACCACACATAAAAATGGCTGCTCTCTGAGCTTTTTCGGCTGGATTTGTGAACAATTTGTCGTGTGTTTGGTAGGAAGAAGGCTTGGGTGAAAACAAGGAAAACCGAATTACCCTGGAGGTTTTGAGGCTCGACTGAGGCCGAGGCCTAGCTCTGAAGACTGCCTGCTTCCTCACAGCTGTTCTTGAAAATCATTTATCCTGCAGTCTTATTCCCTGAAACAGGTTCTAAAGCCTCGTGCGTCGGTAAACTGGCCAGCACTTTTCCTTTCTTTAAAAATTTAAATGGTTTAATCAAATGTTTAATCTTGCAATAGGTCGTTTGTACTTATTGCAAAAAAAGGCTGCAGCGCCATTGCTTTGGGTTATTAGCACCTCTCCAAGTTCAGGGTGGCTGATTAGAAATACGAGTCCCACCCAAATGTCCATTTTTTCAAAGTTTACTTTTTTGAGATAGTTTTTTTTTTTTTTTTACTAATTCTTGCCCTCTAACACAAAGTAGTGCTTCCCCCCCCCCATCAATAGAAGAGAATCTTTGTAGCTCAGGGTTGAAACGAGGGCTCCATGGTGCTTTCTGAGCTTGGTGATTTTCTTGCAAGACGTTTCATGACCCAACTAGGGAACATCCTCAGTGCTAGATGGAAGGGGTGTTTGTGGAGAGGAGGAGGACGGTGAGGTCCTTAGTGCTCTTCTGATCTTGTTGGGTTTGCTGCAATGTTTCATGACCCAGCTAGGTAACCTCATCAGTGCTCGAAGGGAGGAGGAGGAGGAGGAGGAGGACTGTGGGGTCCTTGGTGTTCTCTGATCTTCCTGGGTTTCCTGCAGATGTTTCATGACCCAGCTAGGTAACCTCATCAGTGCTGGAAGGAAGGAAGGAAGGAAGGAAGGAAGGAAGGAAGGAAGGAAGGAAGGAAGGAAGGAAGGAAGGAAGGAGGAAGAGGACTGTGAGGTCCTTGGTGCTCTCTGAGCTTGTTGGATTTCTTGCAGATGTTTTATGACCCAGCTAGGTAACCTCATCAGTGCTTGAAGAAAGGAAGAGCTTGTTGGGTTTCTTGCAGGCGTTTCATGACCCAGCTAGGTAACCTCATCAGTGCTTAAGGGAGGAGGAGGAGGGGGAGGAGGACGAGGAGGAAGAGCAAGAGCAGGAGGAGGAGGAGGAGGAGGAGGACTGTAAGGGTATTCTCTGAGCTTGCTGGGTTCTTGCAGATGTTTCATGACCTAGGTTACGAGCTAGGTAACCTCATCAGTGCTTGAAGGAAGGAAGGAGGAGGAGCAGGAGGGGGAGGAGGAAGAGGAAGAGGAGGAGGAGGAGGAGGAAGAGCAAGAGGAGGACTGTGAGGTCCTTGGTGCTCTCTGAGCTTGTTGGGTTTCTTGCAGGCATTTCATGACCCAGCTAGGTAACCTCATCAGTGCTTAAGGGAGGAGGAGGAGGAAGAGTAAGAGCAGGAGGAGGAGGAGGAGGACGAGGAGGAGGAGGAAGAGCAAGAGGAGGACTGTGAGGTCCTTGGTGCTCTCTGAGCTTGTTGGGTTTCTTGCAGGCATTTCATGACCCAGCTAGGTAACATCATCAGTGCTTGATGGAGGTGGGATATGCTTCCTATTTAAATTCAAGTGTTTTTTCTCTCCCTCTTCCTAAGGATATGGGAGATAGCAGGATTTTCACTCTTTATTTTACAAGTGAGTAACATGGGAAAACACTTCCATGAAGAAAATACCAATTCCATATCACTCCACTTATGCTAAACACAGGTATCCTGCATGACTGGTGTTTGGCTACGGGGGCAAACAACGCAATTATGTCTCTTAGTCAACATCATCAGAAATAAGCTAATACTGCAGAAGTGGAAGCAAATATCTTCACAGGATTAGCTGTTGGAAGGGAGAAGAGCCATGATGGTGCAGAGGTGGGATTGCTAGGGCCTCCAAAATTTTGATCACGTGACCCCAGGCATGCCGCAATAGTCATACGTGTGAAAAACGATCATAACTCACTTTTTTCAATGCCTTCGCAGCTTCAAATGGTCACTAAACAAACGCTTGTAAGGAGTATATATTAACTGGGATATTTTGAATAAAAGCCAATTTAAGGCCCCTCGGCCAAAGGTATTCATTGTTTTGTTACCTTCTGCCATTTTTGTGACCGATGAAGACTAAATCCTTCGGTTTCTAAAAGCCGGGTTTTTTTTTTTCTTCTTATCTTTCTTTTTTTCTTTGGAAAGAGAAATCTATTTTTTTTTTTTTTTTACAGGAGCTATTGGAAAACGGAAGGCTGAGGGACCGAAACACCAGATTGCAAGGGAGATACTAGCTAAAACCACTAATTATTTCCGAGGGCATCTAACGAACAATCTGTTTTTCATTTGTCCCCTGTGGTTTTTGTCGGCTTTCTGGACTTTGGGTCTGTTGTTTTATTTCTGGAATTGAGCAATTGTTTCTTGCTGGCTACCACGTCAACCCGAGAGGGGAAATCATATTAACTCATGGCAGAATGTACCACGGATTATAATGAAAGAATTATCCAGGAATAACATTTTCTTTGGGAAAGGAGATTCAAAGAGATCTACTGTATATTCCAGCGTATAGGGCAACCCGGCATATAAGACGACCCCCATGTTCGATGCCGGATCGCAAGACGATCGACGCCGAGTTGCAAGATGATCGACGCCGAGTCGCAAGACGATCGGCGCCGAGTCGCATGCCTAGAAAGTCGTCTTATACGTCGGAAACTACCGGTATTTCCGGCATATAAGACGATCGACGCCGAGTCGCATGCCTAGAAAGTCGTCTTATATGCTGGAAACTACCTTATTTCCAGCGGATAAGACGACTCGGCGTATAAGACGACCCCCAAGTTCAGAGGCTGTTTCAACGCTCTCGAAAGTCATCTTATACACCGGAATATACGGTATTTATTTTGAGGAGTGTAAAAATACAGATAGTCCTTGACGTACAAGCATTGTTCGTTTAGTGACTCTTCAAAGTTGCAAGGGCAGGGAAAAATGGGACTTATGAACCTTCATAGTTATATCTAATTGTGGTGCCCCCATAGTCACATGATCAAAATTGGGATGCTTGGCAACTGACATGTACTTGTGATAGTTTGCAGTGTCCCGGAATTACATGACTGATATTTGTGACTTTCCTACACAGTTCTAGGCTGCTTTAACAGAGGGATAAAATCAAGATCCCGTGAAGTGTTAATACGATTTTATAATGTCTTGGTAAGGCCACACTTAGAATACTGCATCCAGTTTTGGTCACCACGATGTAAAAAAGATGCTGAGACTCTAGAAAGAGTACAAAGAAGAGCAACAAAGATGATTAGGGGACTGGAGGCTAAAAGATATGAAAAACGGTTGCAGGAATTGAGTATATCTGGTTTAACAAACCAGGGGTGACACGATAGCGATGTTCCAATATTTCAGGGGCTGCCACAAAGAAAAGTGGGGTCACCCTATTCTCTAAAGCACCTGAAACTCACCAAACTCATCAAGGAGAGAAGCAACCTAGAACTAAGAAGAAACTTCTTGAGAGTGAGGACAATTAACCAGTGGAACAGAAGTTGCCTCCAGAAATTGTGGGTGCTCCATCACTGGTGGTTTTTAAGAAGAGATTTGACAACCGTTTGTCTGAAATGGTATAGGGTTTCCTGCCTGAGCAGAGGGTTGGCCTAGAAGACCTCCAAGGTCCCTTCCAGCTCTATTCTATTCTATTCTATTCTATTCTATTCTATTATATTCTATTCTATTCTATTCTATTCTATTCTGTTCTGTTCTGTTCTGTTCTGTTCTGTTCTGTTCTGTTCTGTTCTATTCTACTCTACTCTACTCTACACTCTACATTCTACTCTGTTCTATTCTATTCTATTCTATTCTGCTCTACTCTACTCTACTCTACACTCTACTCTACTTTACACTCTATTCTATTCTATTCTATTCTATTCTATTCTATTCTATTCTATTCTATTCTATTCCATTCCTCCATATTCTATTCTACTCTATACTCTATTCTATTCTATTCTATTCTACTCTACTCTACTCTACTCTACACTCTACTCTACACTCTACTCTGTTCTATTCTATTCTATTCTATTCTATTCTATTCTATTCTATTCTATTCTATTCTATTCTATTCCTCCATATTCTATTCTCTACTCTACTCTACTCTACTCTACTCTACTCTACTCTACTCTACTCTACTCTACTCTATTCTATTCTATTCTATTCTATTCTATTCTATTCTATTCTATTCTAAGAGATTGGACAGCCATTTGTCCAGGATGGTATAAGATTTCCTGCCTTGAACAGAATTTTGGACTAGAAGACCTTCAAGGTCCCTTCCAGCCCTAGGATGCTATGTTCTATATTCAAAATTATGTCCCCTCACCAAAATCACATCAAGGATGTTGCAGCGATTGTTCATTTATTTGTTACTCCAATTGCTGTAACCATCCATCTCAAGCATATGACTCTGGATGATTTACAGCAGTTAAACTAGTCCCAAAATTGTATTTAAAATAGAATTTTGCTGCTTAATCTTATTTTATGCTCCACCTGGGCAATCCAAAAAGGAACCATATGCCTCGAGGTTATTGTTTCTTGGATTACTACTAGCCATTAGCATATTTACTACCAGTTACTACTATTGCTATCAATTAAATATCATTGACTGAACATTTTGAAAGTGTGCTTATTGTCAAATATAGAATTTACCATTTGTAAATTATATGCAATCTACTGTTCTATAGTATTAATACTATGTACCAACATTCACGACTATTATTTTTTTATGCTTCTAATTGTGTGGTGTTTTGAACGGGTTTATTAGAAAAGCTTGATTTTATGGACTTATTTATAATCTGCGAATAAATGTGCTACTTTTGTTGCTGCTCGTTATGATGATTCTTAGTTATAATAAAAACCATAAAACTGGACTTAAGTCATTTCCCTCTATCATTTCTAAAGAGCAATACTTAAATGGGCATTATTTATACAGTTTTGATTTATATGTGGGGAAAGACATTAGGAGAGAAGTCCTCAACCTTTTGGGCATCAGGGACCGGTTCTGTGGAGAACAGCTTTCCACAGACTGCAGAGTGCGTGGTTTTGTGTGCTACCTGCATCCCACAGATGGGGCTTTGCTTGTTTGTGCGGCCCGGTTGTTGGCATGCCCCAGCTCGATACCTGTCCACAGACCGGGGGTTGGGGACCCCGGTGTTAGGACACATTCAAATTAACACCAAAAGTCTAGCCCAGCGGTAGGCAACCATGCTGGCTCAGGAATTCTGGGAGCTGGAGTCCACGAGTCATAAAAGAGCCAAGGTTGCCTACCCCTGGTATAGGGTCTGCTGCCTGAGCAAGGGGTTGGACTAGAACAGGGCTTTTCAACCAGTGGTACGGGTACCACCTGTGGTACATTAGCACCTGGCAGGTGGTACACGACCATCCTAGAAAAGTGGTAGTGGGGGGGGGAATGAACTGAACTGGTAGCAGCACCGCACAAGCCTGAGCGAGAGATGGCTGGAGCTGCAGGGCTGTCAGGGCTCAGTGGAAGTGCCAGGATCCAGCTGGAGCTCAGCACTGATCCTGGCGCTTCTGCTGAGCCCAGAAGAAGCGCCGATCAGCTGGAGCTCAGCACTGATCCTAGTACTTCTGCTGAGCCCTGAAGAAGCACCAATCAGCTGGAGTTCGGCGCTGATCCTGGCACTTCTGCTGAACCCAGAAGAAGCAACGATCAACTGGAGTGTTGCAGCATCTCCAGGGTCTTGTGATTTACATTCAGATGCTTGGCAACTGATTCATATTTATGATGGCCAAAGTGTCCCAGGGTCATATGAAGTGACCAAAACCTGCTGCAATCACCCAGCAGATGGGGGGAATAAAAACCAAACACCCCCCACCCTACCCCCACTGCCAATCCTCAACAGAAATGCTCACAATGAAAACCTCGGACAGGAGGAAGAGCGCTACCAGGTGGGCAGGCAGGTGTCTTGCTTGGCTGTGGCTTGGAGGGCACTTTTTTCAGTGTCATTGTAACTTCCAACAGTCACTAAGCGAACTGTTGTAAGTTGAGGACTACCTGTACTTCATCACTTTTTTCCTTTTTTGGGGGGGTCAAGTTTTTGACCCCTTGCTAGGCGACTGGTGGTACTCAGATGTTGCCATATCCTAAAAGTGGCACAGTGGGTGAAAAGATTGAAAAGCCCTGGGCTAGAAGACCTCCAAGATCCCTTCCAACTCTTGTTATTCTGTTTTTTTCTGACAATACAAAGACTGGAAAGAAGACTGTCTTTTAAGAGGATAACAGTGGCAACCACGATTTCAAAAATGTTCCTAGAGAAATCGTTCCCAGCCTCTGATATCTTCCTAGGCACCAAGATTGTCTGTTTTGCTTGTGAGTCAAGACACAATAACCTTGTGTCTGATAAATAGCTAGACCCTGTGTGCTTCATCAAAGGGTGCTCTTTACGATAATAATTGTAGGTGGTGACTCGCTGCAATATATCTTGCCTGGCATGTGGTGATAACATAACTAGATTTGTAGTGTTTCTTTTCTCCTACTCTTAAGGCACATTCTCCTATTAGAGTACAGGGATGGAAGGACCAGAAGCCCTTCAAGAAGTTTATAATTTACCACCTGTCTCTCCTCAGGTGAAAACTAGCCAAAAGTCCAAGTCAAGGTCAGGCCTTAAGGTATGGACTGTCCTTAAAATGTATCGGGGAAGCTTCAGTTGGTTCGAAGTGTGGTGGCCTGCATGATTTTGTGCTAGTCTACATTTGCACAGGTGTCCCCTCTCTTGCAGGAGCTGCATTGGCTGCCTATTTGCTTCCAGGTTTAATTCAAGGGGATGGTTGTCATCTACAAAGCCCTACGTGGCTTGGGACCAGGTTATTTGAAGGACCATCTTTCATGGTTTACCTGACATCAACACCCCAAAGCAAGGATGCAGGAAATGATATGGGTACCTTCTTATAAGGAGGTCCATCTGGTAGGACCAAGAAGAAGAGCCTTCTCCATGGTGGCTTCCTCCTTGTGGAACATCATCTCTGCAGAGACAAGATTGGTCTTATCCCAGAGGGATATGGAGCCCCTCAAGTTTCTGTAAGACAGGAGTCTCCAACCTTGGCAACCGAAGACTTGTGAACCTCAACTCCCAGAGTTCCCCAGCCAGCCACTCAGAATCACAGTGACTGAGTTGGATGGCCATCTAAATTTTCTTAATAAACAAATAAATATCATTGGGGCTATTCCAAGGATGATTATTGATGGTTATTTCTGCCTTTCTAGAAGAAGAAGGAAGAAGGAAGAAGGAAGAAGGAGGAAGGAGGAAGGAGGAGAAGGAGGAGGAGGAGGAGAAGAAGAAGAAGAAGAAGAAGAAGAAGAAGAAGAAGAAGAAGAAGAAGAAGAAGGAAGAAGGAGGAAGAGGAGGAGGAGGAGAAGAAGGAGGAGTAGGAGAAGGAGGAGGAGGAGGAGGAGGAGAAGGAGAAGAAGAAGGAGGAGGAGGAGGAGGAGGAGGAAGAGGAGGAGGAGGAAGAGAAGAAGGAGGAATAGGAGAAGGAGGAGGAGAAGAAGAAGAAGAAGGAGGAGGAGGAGGAGGAGGAGGAGGAGGAGGAGAAGAAGTAATAATCACTCCTGTATCAATGTGGGTTGGAGAAGGTTGAGACCATGGTTTTCAGAAATTGGTCTGAGCAATTTTAGAATGTTCTATTTCTCAAAGAACACTAGCGAAGACATTTTTCTTTGGCAGCTATGTGCCTCTTTGTTTCAACTTGCCATTAGAGTAAAATTGGGATAGGTGTTGCTTTAGAATGTGTTAGATGGAGGAACGAAACGTCTATGATTGATGACTGAAGACCACGAGAGCCTGAAACCTTTCCAAGGACACTGCAGCAGGTGTGGAGGGGAAGCAGACGGTTCCCATAACAAAGTGAAATTGTTTACAGGGACTATGTGAGAGGTTGGGGGTTTGGCCGGAGAAGTTATTGTTTCATGAACTGGTGTCTGGGAACCTCAGAGTTAGTTTTGCTTCGATATCACCATGCCGTGTATTCAATAAATTGTAAGATTTTCGGAAGCAGAATGAACCTGGAGTTACATTTGGATTCTCGAGCTGGATGTTGACAGAATATTCCAGAAGAAGCTGAGTGAGCCAAGAGAGCTTCTTAGAAGGTCAAGGTGGCCAAACATGTCAAAGTGGGAGAACAGAGAACTATGTCAATAAAATTAACGAGAAGCATTATTTTTTTTTCATTTTTTTCCTCTTTTTATACAATTATAGGCATTTATTTCAGGCAATAGCAAGTAGCAGTGCCTTCAAGAGAAATATTACTGTTTAGAGTTTTGTAGTGATTTGCTATTATTCCTCAGGATGATAGAATGATTTTAGTTTTATAAGTCCCATTAATTATTGAATCAATGAAAGAATTAATTTTAAATTTTATGACAATTGTAAATTCTCTGTTCCTTTACCAATGTTTTATTTTCCAGCAACTGTACCTGTTTTTTATTATTGTTGTCATGTATTTTATGTTTGAAATGTTTTAAAATAAATCAATTAAAAGGAAAAAAAAAGTATATATATATATGAGGGGGGGAAAATGCAGGGGAGGAATGAAAAATGGCCAGTATCAATTCTGTTCCTTTTGATCAGGAATTTCTCCAAATGTGCTAGATCAGTAAAGTAAACTGAGCTATAGTTCAACTGAACTATAGGATTTTATTTATTTTTATTCTATTGATTTAATATCCTGCCCTTATTATTTTTATAAATAACTTAAGGTAGGAAACATACCTAACCTTCCTTCTATTTTCTTACATCAATAACTCTGTGAGGTGAGAGGGGCTGGTGAAACATCACCCAGTCAGCATTTGTGCCTAAGGCAGGACTAGAACTCACAGACTCCTGGTGATTGGCCCAAAGTCACCCAGCCAGTTTTCATGCTTAAGGCAGAACTAGAACTCACAGTCTCCTGGAGATTGGTCAAAGTCACCCATCCAGTTTTCATGCCTAAGGCAGAACTAGAACTCACAGACTCCTGGTGATTGGCCCAAAGTCACCCAGCCAGTTTTCATGCCTAAGGCAGAACTAAAACTCACAGTCCCCTGGTGATTGGTCCAAAGTCACCCAGCCAGTTTTTACGCTTAAGGCAGAACTAGAACTCACAGTCTCCTGGTGATTGGCCCAAAGTCACCCATCCAGTTTTCAGGCCTAAGGCAGAACTAAAACTCACAGTCCCCTTGTGATTGGCCCAAAGTCACCCAGCCAGTTTTTACGCTTAAGGCAGAACTAGAACTCACAGACTCCGGGTGATTGGCCCAAAGTCACCTAGCCAGTTTTCATGCCTAAGGCAGAACTAGAATTGTGTCTCCTGGTTATTGGCCCAAAGTCACTTAGCTGCTTTCCTGTCTAAGGCAGAGCTAGAACTCACAGTCTCCTGGCGATTGGTCCCAAATCACACAGTCAGTTTTCATGCTTAAGGCGGAACTAGAATGCACTGTTTTCTGATGACTGGCCCAAAGTTGGCTTTCATGTCTAAGGTAGGATTAGAACTCACCACCTCATGTCTTAAGCATCCAATTGTAACTTATTGGAGCAGTTCAAATTTGACACTTGATTTTTTTCCCACCATCAACTTTCCATAAGAACGTAGAACTCACCGTCTCCTGGTGATTGGCTCAAAGTCACCCAGCTGGCTTTCACACCTAAGGCAGAACTAGAACTCACAGTCTCCTGGTGATCGGCCCAAAGTCACCCAGTAGGCTTTCATACCAAAATCAGGACTAGAATTCACCATCTCCTAGCAATTGGTCCAAAGTCACCCAGTAGGCTTTCATGCCAAAGGCAGAACTAGAACTCACAGTCTCCTGGTGATTGGCCCAAAGTCACCCAGTAGGCTTTCACACCTAAGGCAGAACTAGAACTCATCATCTCCTAGCGATTGGCTCAAAGTCGCTCCAGTAGGCTTTCATGCCAAAAGCGGGACTAGAACTCATGTCGTCTAGTGATTGGTTCACTCAACTGGCTTTCATGCCAAAGGCGGAACTGGAACTCACCATCTCCTGGTGATTGGCTCAAAGTCACCCAGTCAGCTTTCATGCCAAAGGTGGGACTAGAACTCACAATCTTGTGCTTTCTATTATTTCTCTGTGAGAACCGTTAACATCTTTGACGTTTGTCTGAAGCCAAACAAAGTTACCAACGTTAAAAAAAAAAAATGTTTCGCCACCCCACAGAAAGCCAAGCTGCACGCAAGAAAGCACGTTTGTTTGGTCCTGATGAAGTCAAAGAAACACAGAGGTCAAATCACGAAGGAAATGAACTCTTCATTCTATGGCAGTGTTTCTCAACCTTGACAATTTTAAGGCATGTGGACTTCAACTCCCAGAATTCCACAGCCAGCATTGCTGGCTGTGGAATTCTGGGAGTTGAAGTCCACATGCCTTAAAATTGTCAAGTTTGGGAAACACTGTTTCTATGGTATCAACCACCCAGGGCCGGGATTTCTAGAAATATTGCGAATGTTCCCTAATCGGAACGGCGGGTGTCCACTGATTTTACAACTTTAGCCATGATTGTTGGCTCAAGGCTAAGGGTGGGTTATTACAGATTTTTATTTTTTAAATAAAGATCTTTAGAGCAAAGAACTCAGATGTACAAAGCATTAGGCAAATCCTTAACGATAAGAACAATTGTAGAGGATTATATCTATTAATAGAGCTAAATCTGCTTGCTTTCTGCTAAATCTGGAGGTTTTGGTCAGCATGATGACATACGTTTAATGAGTCGTTGCAAGGAAGCTCTCTCCCTTATGTAAACAGAGATCCTTCATTGTAATACAGGTCGTTGTTGACTTACACAATTGAGCCCAGTGTTCCTGCTGCTAACTGAGAACAGTGGTTGTGCGTTTTGCCCCATTTTACAACTTTTCTGTCCTTCTCTTCATTAAATGAGACGTGCCCAATTCCAGCAACCATTCTTCATCTGTTTTACCCTCCAGCCCCCTAATCATCTTTGTTGCTCTTCTCTGCACTCTTTCCAGATGTCTTTCTTACACCGTGGTAATCAAAATTGGATGTGGTCTTCCAAGTGTGACCTTACCAAGGCGTTATAAAGTCAGCAGTGTGATGCATCCACCAAAAAAGCCAACACAGTCCTTGGCTGCATTAACAGAGAGATAAAATCAAGATCACGTGAAGTGTTAATACCACTTTACAAGGCCTTGGTATGGCCACACTTGGAATACTGCATCCAGTTTTGGTTGCCCGGATATAAAAATGATTTTGAGACTCTAGAAAGAGTGCAGAGAAGATCAACAAAGATGATTAGGGGACTGGAGGCTAAAACATATAAGGAACGGTAGCTGGAATTGGGCATGTCTAGTTTAATGAAGAGAAAGACAAGGGGGGACATGATAGCAGTCTTCCAGTATCTCAGGGGCTGCCCCAAAGAAGACGAATCAAGCTATTCTCCAAAGCGCCTGAAGGCAGGACAAGAAGCAACGGATGGAAATTAATCGAGAGAAGCAACCTAGAACTAAGGAGAAACTTCCTGACAGTTAGAACAATTAACCAATGGAACAACCTGCCTTCAGAAGCTGTGAATGCTCCAGCACTGGAAGTTTTTAAGAAGAGCCTGCACAGCCATTTGTTTGAAAGGGTTTCCTGTCTGGGCAAGGGTTTGGACTAGTCCAGGGCTTTTCAACCTTTTCACCCATTGTACCACATTTAGGATATGGCAATATCCAAGTACCACCAAGCAAGGTGTCAAAAACCTGATGACCCCCCCCAAAAGGAAAAAAAGTGATGAAGTACAGGTAGTCCTTGACTTACAACACTTTGCTTAGTGACTGTTGGAAGTTACAATGGCACTGAAAAAAGTGGCCCCCAAGCCACAGCTGAGCAAGACACCCGCCTGCCGGCCTGGGGGCGTTCTTCCTCCTGTCTGAGGTTTTCATTGTTGTGAGCATTTCTGTTGAGGATTGGCAGCGGGGGTGGGGTGGGGGTGTTTGGTTTTTTATTCCCCCCATCTATTGGGTGGTTGCAGCAGGTTTTGGTCACTTCACATGACCTGGGACACTGTGACCATCATAAATATCAATCAGTTGCCAAGCATCTGAATGTAAATCACAAGACCCTGGAGAGGCTGCAACATTCCAGCTGATCGACACTTCTTCTGGGCTCCGCAGAAGCGCCAGGATCAGCGCCGAGCTCCAGCTGGAACCTGGCGCTGATCCTAGCGCTTCCACTGAGCCCTGACAGCCCCAAAGAAGCGCCGATCAGCTGGAAAGTGGCACTGATCCTGGCGTTTCCGCTGAGCCCTGACAGCCCTGCAGCTCCAGCCATCTCTTGCTCAGGCTTGTGCGGTGCTGCCACTAGTTCAGCTCATTCCCCTTCCCCGCTACCACTTTTCTAGGATGGTCGCCTACCACCTGCCAGGTGCCAATGTACCACAAGTGTTACTAGTACCACTGGTTGAAAAGCCTTGGACTAGATGACCTCCAAAGTCCCTTCCAACTTTATCATCATCATCAACATCATTGTTATTATTGTTGTTGTTACTGTTATTATTATTATTATTAGCATTTGTATTCGCATTCGCATTAGCATTAACACTTCACATGATCTAGATTCTATCCCTTGGTTAAAGCAGTCCAGGAGACTGTGTTGTCTTTTTTCCAAAGAGATGGCTGAGGATTCTGGGAATAAAAGTCTACCTCTTCGGGGGGAAGGGTCAGTGTCGTTCTGAAAACATGGGAAAATGGGATTCCATCCTTCATCCAGATGCTAAACCGTCTTCTGGTGCAAAAGACGTCTCCAAATAAATTCCAACACGGATTGAGATGGTAAACTATCTGGTGATCATGGCTGAGGCGGCTGTGATGAATGAGATATACAGAGGGACGTCTGCGGAAATGGATTTAAAATGCCCTCCTTCTAGAATTTGGAAGCAAGGGAAAGAGAGTCTTATATCTTCTGGTGCAGGCTGCTGAGAAACTATTATCCTTTTACCTGCTCTGAATGTACTATGAATCAAGGTCACTGAGTGAGCCCAATTGCTAATTTATCTCCTGTCAGGGAGAGAAATTCTCCTGGATACTTGCTCCTATCATTTTTCCTTCAGTCTAATCAAAGAACATTTTTTTTTCTGGAGAAATACTTTTAAAGGAGAAGGGAAACTGGGAAGCATTTATCTGGGTAAATGCATGGGGTTCACGGGGCCACGGGGCCTCAATCTCCCTTCGGTCCCAAGGGACCGGATCCCATCGTCACCAGCCCATGAGTGGAGAAGTTTCCTTGGACAACTTTGGTGTAAACCATCTCTCCAATTTCTCCGCTCACACAGCGGTCAAGGATGGCCAAAGGCTCCCTGAAACCCAAACTCTAAAATGCTAATCTAAGGAAAGGAGGAAGGAGGAGAATGAGAAGAACAACAAAATGATTCTCTGTCTTGAGACATCCATTACGAAAGGAAGGAAGCCTTGGACTGTGCTGGCTTTTTTTGGCAGTTGCAGTCCACACTCCTGCAGCTGAAGCACACACAAGAGTAGGTTCAGATACAGACTTGTCCTGTTTTTTCCAAAAAGATGGTGAGATTTATCTTTTCTTTCTTTCTTTCTTTCTTTCTTTCTTTCTTTCTTTCTTTCTTTCTTTCTTTCTTTCTTTCTTTCTCCCTCCCTCCCTCCCTCCCTCCCTCCCTCCCTCTCTTTTTTTCTTTCTTTCTTTCTCTACCTACCTACCTACCTACCTACCTACCTACCTACCTACCTACCTACCTACCTACCTACTTACCTACCTCATCTATCTATCTATCTATCTATCTATCTATCTATCTATCTATCTATCTATCTATCTATCTATCTATCAGCCTAATTAAGGATCCACCAAGAACCTCTGACACTGACAGGGCAAGCCACACATATATAAACAGAGAGCAAATGCCATTCCCTTCTAGCATGATGATGTTACCTAGTTGGGTCATGAAACATCTGCAAGAAAACTACTAAGCTCAGAGAGCACCAAGGACCCCACAGTCGTCGTCCTCCTCCTCCTCCTCCTCCTCCTCCTCCTCCTCCTCCTCCTCCTCCTCCTCCTCCTCCTCCTCCTCCCCTTCACTCTACAAATCCCAGTCCCTTCTAGCACTGATATTGTTGGGTCATGAAATGTCTTCAAGAAAACAACCAAGCTCAGAGAGTGCCAAGGACCCCACAGTTCAACCCAATATTCTTATATTGTTAAGTCATTGCTGCTGTTCATACAACATGCTAAGTCAGACACAAGTTCAGCTTTTCCCTTGCTGAATGAAATGGTTTCAACCATCTACTTATAGCGGTAGGAAGATTTTAAAAAAAGGAGCGCGGCGCAGTTTTGTCGGGAGTGTAGGGGGGGGGGAGAGAAGAGCGAGGGGGGGAGAAGAGAGGGAGTGGGGTGGGGAGAGGACCGGGGAGGAAGGGGGGGGGGGGGGTGAGCGGAGGGAGAGGAGGAAGGGGGAGGGGGGAGTGGGGGTGGAGGGGAGGGGGGGACGGGAGGGATGGAGGCGGAGAGGATGAAGGGGAGAGGGGGGAGGGGGGGAGGGGGGGGGGGGGGTGAGGATAGGAGGGGGGGGGGAGGGGGGGGGGGTGGGGGGGGAAAAGAGTGGGGGGAGGGGGGGGGGATGTTGGGGGGAAGAGGGGAAAGATAGGGGGAAAGAGAAGTGGAGGCAGAGAGGGGGAAAAAACTGGATAATAATAGAAATACATAAGCGGGAGTGGAGCGAGGGAGGGGGAGGGAGCGGAGAAAATCACGAGAGGAGGAGGAAGGAAGCAGGATGGAGTCTGACTGCTTATAAAATAATATTTTTGAAAGTGGCTCAAAGACTGCAGGAATTCTTTTATTCCCCCCTTTTTTATTCCCGCTTCACTCTCACCAATGTCCAGAAACAATCACCCACGAACCTTTGGCACATCCTAAATATAATTCTCACTATTCTTTCCCACAAAACTTGGCATAATGTTGTAAACCTTCATCGTGTCCTCCTTTAATCCTGTTTTCTAGACTAAACAGGGCTCAGTGCCTTATCTGTAGGGAAAAAAAAATCTGATAACACTACATTGTGTTTTTTCCAAGGGTCAGAACAGAGCTACAACCCAAAAAAACTAATTAACCAGGTCAACACCTCCATGAATTAAAAATAGAAGGAAAGGCCATGGTACCCTTGTAGATACAAACTGATCCTTTATAGGCTTGATACGGTTATATTTCACGTTTGGAATGGGGAGATTTCCAAGAGACAGGCATTAGAATATTTTCCTCCCTTCATGAGGGCAAGCCAACTGATTCAAGTGAAAAAAATGGATGAAGAAAAGGAACTGCATAACAAGAATTTTTTCTATCTTTCCTTCTCCTCCCCTCCTTTTTTTATTATGGTAGCTATGAAATTAAATTTGGAATGTAAAGTCCTAAAAGTGTATTGTTTACAAAGGAGGGAGAGGGAGAGGGAGAGGGAGGATGGGAGAGGGAGGGAGAAGGATGAAGATGGAGAGGGAGAGGGAGAGGGAGAGGGAGAGAGAGAGGGTGGGAGGGAGGGAGGGAGGGAGGGGGAGAGGGAGAGGGAGAGGGAGAGAGGGAGAAGGAGAGAGGGAGAGGGAGACAGGGAGAGGGAGGGAGAAGGATGAATATGAAAATGGAGGGAGAGGGAGAGGGAGGGTGGGAGAGGGAGGGAGGGAGAGGGAGAGGGAGAGGGAGAGGGAGAGAACGAGAGGGAGGGAGAAGGATGAAGATGGAGAGGGAGAGGGAGAGAGAGAGAGAGGGTGGGAGAGGGAGGGAGAGAGAGAGGGAGATGGAGAGGGAGAGGGAGAGAGGGAGAAGGAGAGAGTGAGAGGGAGAGAGTGAGAGGGAGGGAGAAGGATGAATATGAAGATGGAGGGAGAGGTAGGGGGAGAGGGAGAGGGAGGGTGGGAGAGGGAGGGAGGGAGAGGGAGAGGGAGAGGGAGAGAGGGAGAGGGAGAGAACGAGAGGGAGGGAGAAGGATGAAGATGGAGAGGGAGAGAGAGAGGGGGTGGGAGAGGGAGGGAGGGAGATGGAGAGGGAGAGGGAGAGAGGGAGAAGGATGAATATGGAGATGGAGGGAGAGGGAGGGGGAGGGAAGGAGAGAGGGAGAGAGAGAGGACTGACTTAGTGGCATATAAACCTTCTCCCTTTTTCTTTTCTGCCTTGTACTTTTTATGTTGCAAGTGTTTACAGCCATCAAATCCACCTGATGAAGTGAAATGTGATCCATAAAATCATTGGTGACAATAAACCCAGTTAATCATTAAGACATCAGGAGACTGAAATGCAAAGTGCTGCCCGTTTGCCACCAGACTGATCCTTTCTCCGTTATCGTATTCATCAGGCAGTTACATTCCTTAATTCAACCAAAACACCAAAGGAATCCAGATAGAATCCCAACGTCTGGATTTTGGTTTGTGCTGTAACATAATAGAGCTGAAAGGAACCTTGGAGGTCTTCTAGTCCAACCCTTTGCTCAAGCAGGAGGCCCTGTATCATTCTAGACAAATGGCTGTCCAATCTCTTCTTAAAAACCTCCAGTGTTGAAGCACCCAAAATTTCTGAAGGCAAGCTGTTCCACTGGTTAATTGTCCTCACTGTCAGGAAATTCCTCCTTAGTTCTAGTGCTTCTCTTGATTAGTTTCCATCGTTTCTTGGTGTGTGTGTGTGTGTGTGTGTGTGTGTGTATACGCGTGCACATGTATTTATGTGTGAGAGAGGGAGAGGGATAGGAAGAGAGGGAGAGGGGGAGAGGGGGAGAGGGGGGAGAGAGGGAGAGAGGGAGAGAGGAAGAGAGGGAGCGAGAGAGAGAGAGAGGGGGGGGAGGGAGAGAGATGAAGGATAGGCAGGTGGACTACAACTCCCGGAATTCCTTAGCTAGCACAATTGGCTAGGGAATTCTGGGAGCAGACATCCTCACATCTTAAAATTGCTAAAGTTGGTAAATGCTGCATTCAATATTTACTGTTGACTGTGTTAAATTGGAATGTCTTCTTAAGAGTCCAGCCCAAATACGAAGGTTGACAGCGCTATTAAATTAAAAAAAAAAATCTAGCTGTGTGACCATTATCAAGATGAAGGGTGGATGGGAGGACGTGATATGATTTATCTAAGCTAAGGAGTTAGGATAGCTTCACTCTAACACATCTGAGGCCAGATTTTTCATCAGCAACCTGCAGCCCCCTCTGATGTTTCATCTCAAGTCCCCTCCGTTCCCAGATGGTTCATCTCAACTTAACTCTGGAATATAAAGCCAAATCTGTTCAACACCCTCCCCCCCCCCCGTTGCTTCTCCCTTCTGGCCATCTCCTGCAGAGGCCGCCATGAAATTAATCTTCCTAACAACAAATTCCTTCCAACCAGAAAGAGTAATCTTCACAATTAATAAGAATCTTGAGAAGAAAGAGCAGGGTGGAAAAGTCTGAAGAACGGGATGGGTTCCTGAGATCTCACGGGACAGAATAGACGATGTGACTCAAGTCTTAAAGTTCCCTTATTTGGAGACCACTCGTTTAGGGAAAGGAACATTAGGAGAATGGACCATTTCAGGAACACCAGCTAGAGGTCTTCTCCTGCTCTAAACCTTGAATTCTCCTCCTGATCTCATGAATTATTGACTTTAGAAAACCACAGAGACATCAGACGGAGGTGATAGCAATGTTATTTTTTTTCCAAAGGAATGAATGAAGGATGAATTAATGAGCTGCAATGGGTGAAAAAGGGAAACCATATTTAAATGTAGGACGAGGAAGACGGCAATCAAACGTGACAATCCATCATCAGGGGGCCTTTGAGAAAAGGTGGGTGGCTTTCAAACAGGTGTCACTGGGTTTTAAGAAATGTACGCCCCTATGAAGATTGCTCTCGGCTCCTGTCCCTGTCATACAGTTGGCCTTAGCTTAGCGTGGCTTCAACATCATCCGTCATCGCTTTTTCTGATTTAAGAACCTGCCTGAATGGTCTGAAGCAGGCTGATAAAAAATCCTCGCCAAGTGCTCAGCTGCCAGTCCATCAATGCTTTCAGAAAAAAGGAGTGGGGCGTCAGCTGGTTGCATCCAAATGAAGGAGATTGTCAAGCTCTGGAAACCAGGCAGTCCAGGCAGTTCAGATGAATGTGTGAAGGTTTACTGTACATGGCTGCTCTCTACAAGAATCTGAACTAGTAACGGTCAAAGCAAGTTGGAGGTAGATAAGAGTCAGTGGTATTCAAGGTTGGGCAGGATTTAAATTTCTTATGGATGGATAGATAGATAGATAGATAGATAGATAGATAGATAGATAGATAGATAGATAGATAGATAGATAGATAGTCAAAAACTGGAAATCAGGAGTCCGGGAAGTTCAAGTGAATATAAAGGTTTATTTCAAGCTTATGCTCTCTACAAGAATCTGAACTAGTAACGGTCAAAGCAAGTTAGAGGTAGATAAGAGTCAGTGGTATTCAAGGTTGGGCAGGATTTAAATTTCTTGTGGATGGATGGATAGATAGATAGATAGATAGATAGATAGATAGATAGATAGATAGATAGATAGATAGTCAAAAACTGGAAATCAGGAGTCCGGGAAGTTCAAGCGAATATAAAGGTTTATTTCAAGCTTATGCTCTCTACAAGAATCTGAACTAGTAACGGTCAAAGCAAGTTAGAGGTAGATAAGAGTCAGTGGTATTCAAGGTTGGGCAGGATCTAAATTTCTTGTGATGGATAGATAGATAGATAGATAGATAGATAGATAGATAGATAGATAGATAGATAGATAGATAGATAGATAGGATAGATAGATAGATAGATAGATAGATAGATAGATAGATAGATAGATAGATAGATAGATAGATAGATAGATAGATAGATAGATAGTCAAAAACTGGAAATCAGGAGTCCAGGAAGTTCAAGTGAATATAAAGGTTTATTTCAAGCTTATGCTCTCTACAAGAATCTGAACTACTAATGGTGAAAGCAAATTGGTGGTAGATAAGAATCAACAGAATTCAAGGTGGGCTGCTCTTGTGAGCACGAAGGAACTCAAGACTGATGACGTGTTTGATCTCCCCTCCCTCAGGTTCAGCCTGGTTATCTCCTATAGATTGTGATTTGTGTAGACTTACACAATGTGTTAAACCCTCAACTTTGGACAAGAAGTCCAACACCTCTGTTCAAGTGAACACTGTATGGCTCTGCCCAAAATGAGGAGCAGATCATGGCTCAATGCGATGGCCAAGTTCACACAATCTGTTAAGATAACCTCTGGTATCCCACAACTGGTTGAACCACAAACGTCCAGTTTCCATTTTAGCCAATCTTTAGTTGGAGTTAAGAGATGAGTTAGACTCCCTTCCCCTTATGAAATACTTTCTCTACAAAACCTGAATTAGTCCCTTCAATTATTTACTTTTGGTTCTAGACCATGACCTTCTGTTTTCCCCCTTCTTCGAACAATACTTGGACCACAATTTAACATGATTTAATTATTTTTTATTAATAGCCTAATCTCTTCTCTTTATGGTTGTGGAGATGGTTCTGCTCCCGCGGAAGGTTGTTTTAATTATCTGCGATTAGGTTACACAATTGTGCTGATCTTGTTTTTCTCTCTATTCAAACCTTTTATTGCGTTGCATTGTGTCTTTCGGTTACATAACATGGTGGGTTTTTTTTAAATATATGCTTATTGAATGTCTAACAAATACATTAAATAACAGAAGTAATAAAGCAGGAGGCAATCTGTAATAGCTGGTGGAAAACAAAGCAGAGACCCCCGTGCCTTTTGAAAGACTCATAAAAAACACTGGAAAATACAATAAGAAGCTTTTCTGCGTTCAAAATTCACTTTAGAACATAGAATAATAGGGTTGGAAGGGACCTTGGAGATTTTCTAGTCCAGAGTTCCCCAATCTTTCTGAACTGACAGCCCAGAGCAGGGACAGGAGGCAAAGAGGGGATGATTTTGTAGGAAGAACAGCCGCATGTGTGCATGAATGCACAGCATGAGCACCCGCGATGTTCGTAGTGATGCTTATGTTGGTGGGGCCACAAGTGCCTGCAACAAGGCTCACATAAGTGGGACTGTAAGTGGCTATGATGATGCTCACACAAGTGGGACTGTGAATGCCTGCAACAATGCTCGTGTGAGTGGGGCCACAAGCATCTGCAACAAGGCTCACATGAGTGGGACCGTGACTGGCTATGATGACGCTCACGCAAGTGGGACTGTGAATGCCTGCAACAACGCTTGTGTGAGTGGGGCCACAAGCACCTGCAACAAGGTTCAAGTGAGTGGGATTGCAACTGCTGTGATGATGCTCATGCAAGTGGGACTGTGAACACCTGCAACAATGCTCGTGTGAGTGGGGCCACAAGCACCTGCAACAAGGCTCATGAGTGGGACCATGAATGGCTATGATGACACTCACGCACGTGGGAGTGTGAACACTTGCAACAACACTCGTGTGAGTGGGGCCACAAGTGCCTGCAACAAGGCTCATATGAGTGGGATTGCAAGTGCTGTGATGACGCTTATGCAAGTGGGACTGTGAACGTCTTCAACAATGCTCGTGTGAGTGGGGCCACCAGCACCCACAACAAGGCTCATGTGAGTGGAACCATGAATGGCTGTGATGACGCTCACACAAGTGGGACTGTGAACGCGTGCAACAACACTCGTGTGAGTGGGGCCGCAACTGCCCATGACAATGCTTGTGCGAGGGGGGCCACAACAACCTGTGACAACCTTTGTGCAGGCTGCGACTGCCTGCGATGCTCACGGTGACGGTTTTTCACATGTACGACCATTGGTAGAATTCCCATGGATCAAAATTCTGATGCTTGGCAACTGGCTCATATTTAAGACGGTCACAGCATCCTGGGGTCACATGATCCGCTTTTGTAGCCTTCGGACAAGCAAAGTCGACGGGAAAGCCATATCCACTTAACAACCGTGTTACTAACTTAACAATTGCAATGATTCACTTAACTGTGATGCGAGAGATTGTAAAATGGGGCAAAACTCACTTAACAACTGTCTTGCTTAGCAGAAGTGTTCATACTTATGACCATTGTAACATCCACATGGTCATGTGATCAAAATTCGGGCGCTGGGCAACAGACTCACATTTATGACGGCTGCAATGCCCCGTGTGTTCACCTTTTGTGACCTCCTGACAAGCAAACCCAATGGGGAAGCCAGATTCACTTAACAACTGTGAGGCTAACATAACATCTACAGTGATTTGCTTCACAACGATGGCAAGAAAGGTTGTCAAACAGGGCAAAACTCACTCTCTCACTTAGCAACAGAAGTTTTGGGCTCAGTCGTGGTCGTACGTTGAGGACAATCCATATTCCCCATCACTATGGCCCTAGTAAAATTGCCTGTGCTTTCTTGAAGAGGTGAGTTGCAATATCAGAGGGAAGGAACTGAGGAATACAACAAGGAGCAAAGGGATCACAAGATAGGATGGAACAATCACTTAAATAGGAGCCAGCCATGTGCTGCAGCTGCCAAAAAAACCAACACAATGCTAGGCTGCATTAACGGAGGGACAGAATCAAGATCACATGAAGTATCCATACCACTTTACAATGCCTTGGTAAGGCCACATTTGGAATCCTGCATCCAGTTTTGGTCACTACGATGTTAAAAAAGATGTTGAGATTCTAGAAAGAGTGCAGAGAAGAGCAACAAAGATGATCAGGGGACTGGAGGCTAAAACATATGAAAAACGGTTGCTGGAATTGGGTATGTCTAATTTAATGAAGAGAAGGACAAGGGGGGACATGATAGCAGTCTTCCAATATCTCAGGGGCTGCCCCAAAGAAGAGGGAGTCTAGCTATTCTCCAAAGCTCCTGAGGGGAGGACAAGAAGCAATGGATGGAAACTAATCGAGGAGAGAAGCAACCTAGAACTAAGGACAAACATCCTGACAGTGAGAACGTTTCTAATATTTTAAAAATAACATTATGTAATATTTTTAGACCCTTGCCATGGTATTCATTGCTACTGTTGATAAACTAAAAAAAACCCCAATATTAATCTGTTTTAAGTGGCATCCACACAGAAAACCAGTTGTTCACATCTTTGAATCCCACCACTGGATAGATGGATGGATAGATAGATAGATAGATAGATAGATAGATAGATAGATAGATAGATAGATAAGAGATAGAGATAGACAGATTGATAGAGATAGATAGATAGATAGATAGATAGATAGATAGATAGATAGATAGATAGATAGATAGATAGAGTGGTGGGATTCAGCCAATTCACACCACTTCGGCAGAACTGGTAGCTAATTTTTTATTGCCCGGGCCCAGAATGGACTTTCGGAAGTGGCATCCACACAGAGAACCGGTTGTTCACCTACTTGAATCCCACCACTGGCTGTTCCCTTATCCAGACCTTCTTCTGTGGCTTGCAGAGAAGGTAGGCCAAGAATAATGCAAATGCGATCCGAAAAGAAGGGCTCGAAAGAGAAGTGACATTTGGAACTGTGTTACCTTAAAGTCAATATCATTACCTCTGATATTTACTGCAGCATGCAGTGCTCAGAATGAAATGCCACAGTTCATCCATCTTCCAATATGCTCAACGGCTTTGGCCATGCTGTTTTCTATTGGGTTGCATTTATTGGCCTGTGCAAATTAACACTCCTCAAAGCCCTCCAGCACTGGTTGGGGTTGAAAAAAACAAAACAAAACAAAAAAACAACCCAGCGTTATATTGGAGGTGATTTATTTTTACAAGAGCCCTGGTGGCGCAGTGGTTAGAATGTGGTATTGCAGGCTGCTATGCTCACTGCCAGCAGTTCGATTCTCACCGGCTCAAGGTTGACTCAGCCTTCCATCCTTCCAAGGTTGGTAAAATGAGGACCCAGATTGTTGGGGGAAAACATGCTGACTCTGTAAATTGCTCAGAGATGGTTGTAAAGCACTATGAAGTGGTATATAAGTCTACATGCTAGTGCTATTCCTCCCTCCCTCCCTTTCTCCTTTCCTTCCTTCCTTCCTTCCTTCCTTCCTTCCTTCCTTCCTTCCTTCCTTCCTTCCTTCCTTCCTTCCTTCCTTCCTTCCATGGTGCAGTGATTAGAATGCAGTATTGGAGGCTATCAAATACTTTGGCCACCTAATGAGAAGGAAGGACTCACTGGAGAAGAGCCTGATGCTGGGAAAGATTGAGGGCAGTAGAAGAAGGGGACGATAGAGAATGAGGTGGCTGGATAGAGTCACTGAAGCAGGAGATGTGAGCTTAAATGGACTCCAGAAGATGGTAGAGGACAGGAAGGCCTGGAGGAACGTTGTCCATGTGGTGGGTTGGACACGACTTTGTAACTAACAACAACAACAATTGGAGGCTAATTCTGCCGATTGCCAGCAGTTCAATTCTCACCAGCTCAAGGTTGACTCAGCCTTCCATCCTTCTGAGGTTGGTAAAATGAGGACCCAGATAGTTGGGGGCTAGATGCTGATTCTGTGAACTGTTTAGAGAGGGAGCAGAAAGCTCTATGAAGCGGTATATAAGTCTAAGTGCTATTACTAGTGCTAAATTGTGACCCCGGATATGTTATGGAAAATGCTTGCTCTCCCTTTCTCTATCCCACGGTCATCTGTTCATCAAGACCCCCACAAATCTTTATATACTTATTGTATTTGTCAGGTAGTGTATGATCAGAAGACGTGGAGAGATGTGGACCATAGAATTGCCAAGAGTCGGAGACAACTGAATGGATAACAATGCCACAAATTTGTCACAGTTACTCACGGTTGGTTCTCACTAACCTTCAGAATCAGTGTATAAAAAAGAATCCTGCTGGATCATGCCTAAGATCTGCCTGCTTCTCCTTTCTGCCTCTCATAAAAGTCAAACATAGAACTTCTATGCCTAGAAAATATTTATGGAAAGTATCTACAGATTTCTCACATCTGGATATAAATTGTCTCAATTTCTCCCCTGTGGACACTGCTATACAGCATTGCATGCCAAAACAACCAGACCCTAAGATAATGTTTTCCCCCATGACATCACTTTTCTAAAGACATAATTCCCACAGCACCGTCTTATGTCTAAAGATATTTTTCCAGGTAGTAGGGCTGTATTATCCTTATCTTCTCATCTTTTCACCTTCTCATCTTTCTCACCTTTTCGTCTTTCCTACTACCCTGCCCTATTGGTATCTTATGATTTGTCACTTGTTTGTATCTCCTAATTTATGATCTATGATTTATTATTCTTGTTTGTATGTTCACTTACATGCCAGAGACACATTTCCTGGGTGTCCAATCACACTTGGTCAATAAAGAATATTCTTATTCCTACTCCTATTCTGTGACGTGCTCCTAAGCAACAGGTGGTGATATACTACTTTCCCACGGTTGTTAATTTATTTGTTAAATTTATTCACCACCCTTCTCACTCCTGCAACTCTTGTTGTTGCCCTGAATGACAACTATCTCAACTTAGAGATTACATCTTCAAAACCTGGTCTTCAAGACCAAGAACCCTTGGCAGATTTGTCCTCTGTGAATTTCTCCAATCCCCTTTTAAGTCATTCAAATTAATAGTTATTGCAGCATTCATTAAATCCAACTTACAGTAATTTGCATTTTTCCCCCAGCCAAAATATGAATTGAAACTAAACAGATGTATCTGTATCCTCATACATTACAAATAGGTTTGGAACTCATAAATGTAGCTGAACATGACACCATAAATGTTAGCTGAACATGACAGCAAAGTACACAAACTAAATAACTATCTTTTTAGGAGGTTTCTCCTGGAATTAAGAAGAAACTTACTAACAGCAAGGACAATTAACCAGTGGAACAGTTGTCTTCAGACATTGTAGGTGCTTCATCACTGGAGGTTTTTAAAAAGAGACTGGACAGTCACTTGTCTGAAATGTATAGGGTCTCCTGCTTGAGCAGGGGGCTGGACTAGAAGACCTCCAAGGCCCTTCCAGCTCTATTCTGATTCTATTTCTAATCTCCTCTTGGTGTAAGTAAGGTGACCAACTTTTTTGCAATGAAAAGGAGGACACAAATAAATTGAAGAAAAAAATATCATAAATAAAAGAAATATTTTATTCATTGCAACAATAATACAGACAACTTGCATGTGCAAAGTTTGCTGGCCGGGTGTTTTGGCGCACTTAGCAGCAATTCCTATTGGCTTTCAAAAGCCAATAGTGGGAATAGCACAACTCATGCAAAAGTTGGAAAAAAAAACATCAAAAAAGGTGCCCAAACGCCGTTCTGAGCGTTCTATGAGAAAAAAAAAGCCCTGCAGATTAGTCTTCAAATATCAAAAAGGAGGACATGTAGGAGGACACTTTTCGAGGGAGGACAGAACTTACAGAAGGAGGACTGTCCTCCCTAAAGGAGGACGGTTGGTCACCTTAGTGTAAGTGAGGCCACACTTGGAATATTGGATCCAGTTCTGGTCACCATGATATTAAAAAAAAGATGTTGAGACCATGGAAAGAGTGCAGAGAAGAGCCACAAAAATGATCAGGGTTCTGGAGGCTAAATCGTATGAGAAACGGTTGAGGGAGCTAAATATGTCTAGCCAATCAACGAGAACGGTAAGGGGGGACATGCTGTCTTCCAGTACTTGAAGGGCTGTCCCAGAGAAGAGAGGGACAACTTATTCTACAAGGGATTTGAGGGCAGGGCAAGAAGCAACGGGTGGAAGAACATTAAAGAGACATCCAACCTAGAAGTAGCAACAGCAATAGCGCCTAGACTTATATACCACTTCACAGTGCTTTATAGCCCTCTCTAAGTGGTTTGCAAAGTCAGCCTATTGCCCCCAACAATCTGGGTCCTCATTTTACCGACCTTCGAAGGATGGAAGGCTGAGTCAACCCTGAGCTGGTCAGGATCGAACTCCTGGCTGTGGGCAGAATCTGCAATACTGCATTCTAACCATTACATGACCATGGCTGTATATCGATCCATCCATCCTTCGATCCATCCATCAATCCATCCATACCTCCCTCTCTCTCACAATAGCACTTAGACTTATATATTGCTTCACAGTGATTTACAGCCCTCTCTAAGTGGTTTACAAAGTCAGCCTATTGCCCCCAACAATCTGGATCCTCATTTTACCGACCTCGGAAGGGTGGGAAGCTGAGTCAACCTTGAGCTGGTCAGGATCGAACTGCTGGCAATGAGCTGAATTAGCCTGTGATACTGCATTCTAACTGCTGTGCCACCAGGGTCTTGGTTGGCTATTGGCTATTAGGCTGTTGCAGCAGTTCCCAACCTTTTTTATACCCTGCACTCCTAAGAACGCTTCTGATATATTCTCACCCCCATTACAAAAGTTCGAAATAACAGCAATGAATTATGCATATACACTATGAATTTCAAAAACCCAAATTTTCGCATCCCCTGGAATATCGTCTCGCACCCCCCAGTTGGGAACCCCTGGGCTGTTAGGTAGCAATAGCAGACTTAGATATTGCTTCATAGTGCTTTACAGCCCTCTCTTAAGTGGTTTACAGAGTCAGTATATTGTCCCCCCAACGATCTGAGTCCTCATTTTACCGACCTCAGAAGGATGGAAGGCTGAGTCAACCATGAGCTGGTCAGGATCGAACTCCTGGCTGTGGGCAGAGTCTGCAATACTGCATTCTAACCATTGCATGACCATGGCTGTATATCGATCCATCCATCCTTCGATCCATCCATTGATCCATCAATCCATCTATCCATCCATCCATCCATCCATCCATCCATTCATATCTCCCTCTCTCTCGCAATAGCACTGAGACTTATATACTGCTTCAAAGTGCTTTACAGCCTCTCTAAGTGGTTTACAGAGTCAGTCTCTTGCCCCCCTCCAACAATCTGGGTCCTCATTTTACCGACCTCGGAAGGATGGAAGGCTGAGTCAGCCTTGAGCTGGTCAGGATCAGACTTCTGACTGTGGGCAGAGTCAGTCTCTAATGCTGCATTCTAACCACTGGGAAGGAAGGAAGGAAGGACAATAGCAATAGCACTTAGACTTATATACCACTTCACAGTGCTTTACAGCCTCTCTAAGCGATTTACAGAGTCAGCCTCTTGCCCCCCCCCAACAATCTGGGTCCTCATTTTACTGACCTCGGAAGGATGGAAGGCTGAGTGGATCTTGAGCCGATCAGGATCGAACTGCTGGCAGTGAGCAGTGGATTAGCCTGAAGGACTGCATTCTAACCACTGCACCACCAGGGCTTTTCAAGCATTTATCCGAGTAAGGATGAATTTCTTGACAAGGAGAACAATTAATCAGTTGCAATAGCTTGATTTTGAAAATTGTGGATGCTCTATCACTGGAAGTTTTCAAAATAGACTACTCAACTGTTTGACCTGGATGGTATAAGCCAGGGGTCGGCAACCTTGGCTCTTTTATGACTGGTGGATTTCAACTCCCAGAATTCCGGAGCCAGCCATGCTGAGGGGAAGGGGAGAGGTTTCCAAGCTGAGCCATGCTGGCTCAAGAATTCTGGGAGTTGAAGTCCACGAGTCATCAAAGAGCCAAGGTTGACTCCCTCTTCTTTGTGGCAGGCCCTCAGATACTGGAAGGCTGCTATCCTGTCATCCCTTGTCCTTCTCTTCATTAGACTAGACCAGGAGTAGGCAACTTGACAGCCTGACAGGAGTAGATTATCAGAAACTGGTAGGCCTAGTCCACGGGAAGGCAGCCTTGGCTCTTTTATGACTGATGGACTTCAACTCCCAGAATTCCTGAGCCAGCCATGCTGAGAGGAAAGGGAGAGGTTTCCAAGCTGAGCCTTGCTGGCTCAGGAATTCTGGGAGTTGAAGTCCACCAGTCATAAAAGAGCCAAGGTGGCCTACCCCTGGCCTAGGAGGCTCACCGCTTAGAACAGGAGGACCTAGGACAGGAGTAGGCAACCTTGGCTCTTTTATGACTCGTGGACTTCAACTCCCAGAATTCCTGAGCCAGACACGCTGAGGGGAAAGGGAGAGGTTTCCAAGCTGGCTGAGGAATTCTGGGAGTTGAAGTCCACAAGTCATCAAGGGAGCCATAATTCCCCCATGCTGGCTCAGGAATTCTGGGAGTTGAAGTCCACGAGTCATAAAAGAGCCAAGGTTGCCTACCCCTGGCCTATGGGACTCACCGCTTAGAACAGGAGACCTTATACCAGGGGTAGGCCACCTTGGCTCTTTTATGACTCGTGGACTTCAACTCCCAGAATTCCTGAGCCAGCCCTGCTGAGGGGAAAGGGAGAGGTTTCCAAGCTGAGCCATGCTAGCTCAGGAATTCTGGGAGTTGAAGTCCACAAGTCATAAAAGAGCCCTGGTTGCCTACCCTTGATATAAGGTCTCCTTCCTTGAGCAGAAGGCTGGACTAGAAGACCTCCAAGGCCCCTTCCAGCCGTATGACTCTTATGTTCTACCGGTATGTTCTAATAAATATTAGATCTCTTCTCTTTCTCCATCTCTCTTTGCAAATCAGCCAGTGCACCTGGGGACTTTCCTGGGTCTTGTGAAGTTTTGAGAAAGGCCGACCAATCTCTTTGAAGATGAAAGTTGCCATTCGGCAGCCCCCATTTCATTTATTAATAAAGAGACAATTCCTCTCGCAAAGGAATGACCACCGAGATGACATCAATTGTCTTCACTTCAAAAGAGGCCCCTTCCTCATTAACATCTCCTTGTAATTGGACTTGAAGTGATTTTCCCCCCTCCCTCCCTTCCCTCCGCCGTGATTAAGGGAAAGATTGGCCAGGTATGACATTATCTTAAGCAAGAGATCAAGGCATCTCTCTCTTTCTTTGTGGAAATGGTTTTATTTTTTTTTCCCCCAAGAGTTTTGACAGAGATTGCACAGGCTGATTATTTTGCCTTCAAGAAGCAAATCTCTCTACTACTTCTGCACATGCTAATGGGGACGAGAAGAGGAGAATGAAAGAAATTTCAATGGGTGAGATTTAACGGAAGACCAGAATGCATGCTGATTAAAGAGCGAGGGATCCCAAATTAGCACTGGCTAAAAAAAAAAAAAAAAAAAAAAAAAATTCTCTACACAAATCTTACTGCAATGAAGAACAGCAGCTGTGGTCTTGGTATGTCTCTGCAGGAGATGACCGGGCTGAGCCTGAGGGAGGGGTCAAGCATATTATCAGTCTTGAATCCCTTCCTGCCCACAAGAGATCTAAGTCCAGCCCACCTTGAATTCCATTGACTCTTACCTACCTCCAACTTGCTTTGACTGTTAGCAGTTCAGATTCTTGTAGAGAGCTTAAACTTATAATAAACCTATATACTCACTTGAACTGCCTGGATTCCTGACTTACAGAACTTGACAAACTGTCTGTCCATGTCCACCCATCCATCTATCCATCTATCCATCCATCCATCCATCCACCCACCAACCCACCCCTTATTCATCCATCCATCTATCCATCCATCCATCCATCCACCCAGCCAGCCAGCCAGCCAGCAAGCTACCCACCTATCCATCCATTCATCCATCCACTCACCCCTTGTCCATCTGTTCATCCATCTGTGTGTCCATCCATCCATCCATCCATCCATCCATCCACCCATCCACCCACCCACCCACCCATCTATCCACCCATCTGTCTGTCCATCCATCCATCCATCCATCCATCCACCCACCCACCCCTTATCCATCTGTCTATCCATCTGGCCATCCATCCATTCATCCATGTAGGAGATGACTAGGCTGAACCTGAGGGAGGAGTCAAACACATCATCAGTCTCAAGTCCCTCCACACCCACAAGAGCTAAGTCCAGCCCATTTTTGAATTCCATTGACTCCATTGGGACTGTCCCAAAGTCACCCAGCTGGCTTTCATGGTTAAGGTGGAACTAGAACTCACTGCCTCCTGTTGATTGGCCCAAAAATCATCCAGCTGGCTTTCATGGCTAAGGCAGGACTAGAACTCACTGCCTCCTGGTGATTGGCCCAAAGTCATCCAGCTGGCTTTCATGCTAACACACTGTCTCCTGGAAGTTTCTCCTTAATTCCAGGTTGGTTCTCTCTTTGATTAGTTTCCACCATTGTTTCTTGACTTGCCTTCAGGTGCTTTGAAAAATAGGTTGACCTCTACTTCTTTGTGACAGCCCCTCAAATATTGGAATGTTGCTATCATGTCACCCCTAGTCCTTCTTTTCATTAAAGTAAACACACCTAATTCCAGCAATTGTTCTTCATATGTTTCATCCTCCAGTACCCTAATCCTCTTTGTTGCTCTTCTCTGCACTGTTTCCAGATGTTTCCTCAACAACTTTTTTGATATTGTGGTGACCAAAATTGGATGCAGTATATTTAAAGAGGTGGTGTGAAGGCTTAACTCCTTTTGTTTCCTCCCACTGAAAATGCAAAGATACAGCTCAGCTCTCCAGGAGTTAAAACTATTGATTCCCCCTTCTCTTTTCTTATAAGACAGCTGCAAAGTTCACTCGGGGACAACGTGGAATGCAATTGAGACACCAACATCAACCTCCACCACTACAATGCACAGGAAAGAAAGAAAGAGAATTGAGGCTATTTTAAGTAGAAAAGAATCCCTTCTCTCTTTTTTTTCCCCTAAGACTAGAATTTCATGCTTTTTGATGTTTCTATTTTGTTTTTTTTTAAAAAAAGGGTTTCGCCTTGCCTGCCTCTCTTTGGCTATGTGTGGGAAGGAGATGTGAGTTTGTTGCCATCTGGGTAGAAAAGGGAGAGGAAATTAAAACGATGATTGGGTCAAAGCTTTGCATGGTTCACTGAATCGGAAAACAGTCAAAAAGTTGGGTGCCTAAGGCAGGACTAGAACTCACCCTCTCCTGGTGATTGGCCTAAAGTCATCCAGCCAACTTTCATGTTTAAGATGCAACTAGAACTCACCCTCTCCCGGTGATTGGCCTAAAGTCATCCAGCCAGCTTTCATACCTAAAGCAGGACTAGAACTCACCGTCTCCTGGTGAATGGCCCAAAGTTACCCAGCTGGTTTTCATGCCTAAGGTGGGACTAGAACTCACCATCTCCTGGTGATTGGCCCAAAGTTACCCAGCCAGTTTTCATGTCTAAGGTGGGACTAGAACTCACCATCTCCTGGATATTGGCCCAAAGTCCTGCAGCCAGCTTTCAGGCCTAAGGCAGGACTAGAACTCACCCTCTCCCGGTGATTGGCCCAAAGTCCTGCAGCCAGCTTTCAGGCCTAAGGTGGGACTGGAATTCTCCATCTCTTGGTGATAGGCCCAAAGTCATCCAGTCATCTTTCATACCTTAAGCAGGACTAGAACTCACCCTCTCCTGGTGATTGGCCCAAAGTCACCCAGCCAGCTTTCATGCTTAAGGCGCAACTAGAATTCACCCTCTCCTGGTGATTGGCCCAAAGTCATCCACCCGGCTTTCATGCCTAAGGCAGGACTAGAACTCACAATCTCCTAGTTTCTAGCCTGATGCCTTTTCCATTAGACACCACTGAGTCTATTTCTATGAAGTTATACTGTAACTCTGAAGTTATTATCACCAGCCCTGCAATCCCGTCATCGCAATTCGATCCCTTGGCAACCAGCTTGCCTTTGCGACTCTTTGCAGTCTTCTACGTTTAGGGGATCCCAATCTGCAACCTTCCCAGTCAGTCGAAAAATTTGAATTGGCTTCCCGCCCTCAATAACAGTGGTTGAAAAATGATGACTGGTGATGTGATGATTCGCTTAAAGACCAGATCGCTTAGGGACTGAAATTCCAGTCCCAGTTGCGGTTGCAAGCCGAAGATTACGTACCCAGGTGAACTGAATACAGGCAGTCCTCAAGTTAAAACAGTGAAAAAAGTGAGTTACGATCGTTTTTCACACTTGGGACAGTTGCAACATCCCTGCGGTCACAGGATCAAACTTCAGACACTTGGCGTCTGATTCATATTTATGATGGATGCAGTGTCCCAGAGTCATGCAATCACCTTTTGCGACAATTTCTGACAAGCAAAATTAACGAGCGTGTTACTAACTTAACAGCTGCAGTTGAGTCGCTGAACAACTACGTCAAGAAAGGTCTTAAAACAGGTTAGAACTAAATTTGGATGAATGGCAAAGGGGTATCAACAATTTTATATGGGCCGGAAAGAAACCAAGGGTTAAGTTTAAGATTTTACAGGATGCTCGAGAAAGAGGAGGACTTAAGGCACCCAACTTGAAATTATATTATGACGCAGCCGCTTTAACTTGGTTAAGCGATTGGCTCAACTTAACAAATAAGGATATTCTTTTTTTGGAAGGTTGGGACTTAATATATGGTTGGCATGCATACCTGATTTTCAATAAGAAAGTTGATCGGATTTTTAAATTACATATTTTGAGGAATGCCTTACTTCGTGTTTGGAAAAAGTATTATTATAGATTGAATTACAAAATACCTATCTGGGGGATTCCCAGACATGCGATTGAGGGAATTTCTAAGGGGACAAATTTCGATAAAATCTCGTATAAAGAATTGTTAATTTGGTCTGGTTCGAATTGGCATTTGAAATCCCTAGATGTATTAAGGCAAGAAAATGCTCTACAGTCATGGTTTCAATACTTACAAATAGTGGATAGATGGACTGTAGATAAGAAAGAGGGAATAACATTAGAAGATAAACAATTGGTTATTCAGATTAAAAATCAGAGTCAGGCCCATATAAAAAGAATTTACAATGTTTTATTAGAGTTAGACTCGGAAACAGAATTGGTTAAAGACTGTATGATTAAATGGGCTCAAAATATACAGGAACCGATTTCATTGGATTTATGGGAGACAATTTGGACTAGAAATGTTAAATTTACACAAGCTCAAAATTTGAGAGAAAATTTTTATAAAATGTTTTACAGATGGCATTTAGATCCTAAAAAATTATCTTGTATGTATCCTAACATACAGCCCAAATGTTGGAGATGTGGCAATAAAGATGCGACATATTTTCATATTTGGTGGAATTGTAAAAAGGTAAAGGCATTTTGGATTATGATTTGGTGGAACATTCAAAAGATTTTTAGAAGGAAGATAAAGTTCACTCCTCAACTATTTTTATTGGGTATCTTTGTGGATTTAAATGATAAAGAAACTATTTTGATGTTGAATTTATTAACTGCTGCAAGGTTATTAATAGGTTTATATTGGAAGAAAGATTCTTTGCCTACTTTAGAAGAATGGGTATTTAAAGTATCTAGTTTTGCAGAGATGGCAAAAATTTTTCCTTATTTAAAGGATCACACACAAGAAAGATATATCACTGTATGGAGAAGATGGATAGATTATATTCAGAAAAAGTATGGAATTAAAAAGTTTCGCTTATTTTATGAATGAATATTATAGTAAATACTAAAGAGAATTGTCTTATAGGCTATTGGAGTTAAAGGTTAAGTATGATATTTTTTTTCCTTTTTTATTATTATTTTTTTTCTTTTTTCTTTTTTTCTTTTTCTTTTCTTTTTTCTTATTATTATAAATTCTTTCAATTATTAACCCTGTATTCTGCTCTGGGAAGTGAAGGGAGGGGGGTTGGGGGTGGGAGGGAGGAAATGTGGGGGGGGGGGTAAGTGTAATATAGATAATGGTTGCTTATAGGGGTGCGGCCTGGGCACTCCCCTTATGCTGCGTTCAGGGTTTGATAGGGATGAGAGGTGGGCAAGTGTAGAGAGGAAGTAGGGCAGTGAGAGGAGAGGGGGAGGGGAAGAGAGTAGGATGGGAGGTGAGAAAGAGGAGGGAAGTAGGGAATGTCTTAAGAGAGGGTGGACGCGGCCTAGGGGGAGTGCGCAGGTCGTAATAATGTTTATTTTATCTTAAAATTGTATTGTATATATATATTTTTCACAATGTTTATATGGAAAAAATAAAAATTTTTCAATAAAACAGGTTAGAACTTAAAAGATTCAATATTTTAGAATAGACTGATTTTTAATTGAGTTCTAACTAACATTTTGATGATACGATTATTTTTCTTGACTTACTGATTGTCATTTGTTACTTTTAATTGTTAGGATTTTTTGAGATTTTATTAGTTGTGTTTACTTAATAGATTAACGTATTTGTTTACTAATTGTTCTTAATATGTTATAGTCCAGTGGTTCTCAACCTTTTTAATGCTGCGACCCCCAACCGGTCGTAAGTCGAGGACTATTCAACCGGTTGTAAGTCGAGGACTACTCAACTGGTGCAGCACCGCTTGCAGAATGGGACTTTTGGCGGGCTCAGCAGGGCAGAGACAGCCTGGACAATTCCTATTGGCTTTCGAAAGCCAATAGAATTAGACCCTATTCAAGAGAGTCTATTCTATTGGCTTTCAAAAGCCAATAGAATAAAAGGGAGTAGCCCCGCTAAGGAAAAAGGGAAAAAAATGGCGGACTGCGTTTTTTGGCAAACCCCGTGAAATGGTCATTCGACCCCAAATGGGGTCCCGACCCACAGATTGAGAACCACTGTTATAGTCTAAGCATTGGTAAAAATGGTTGAATATGATATTTACTCATTATTATTGTAGTGGAAAAACCACGATACTTACATCAGAAGACAAGACCACGAAGGGTTGGAGAAAACAGGTTTTATTTGCGCAAAGGTTTAGAGTATTCATATGACAAATTCTGAACCCTGAGTTACTCCCAGGATATCATTTTTATACAGCTTGTCACCCACGCTTTTACCCAAGGGATGACTTCTTATCTATCTTTAACACACTAAAAGAGAGAAGTTCATATCTTGAGACAACACACATAGGAAAAAGGGAAGTTTATACAATGTGCAGAAAACCACACTCCTCTACACGTGTAATATCTTACACCATCAGCTGACACTTCTTGTAAAATGTTTTCTTCATAGAATTGCACACAGGTCATCACACTCAGCCAGTTTATAATATTAGTTAATGCTTTCAAAACATCACTCCTGTTAATTAAAATATAATTCAAAAGTACTTTATCATTTCTCTTAATGGCAATTTTTCATCTACCTCATTATGATCCCGAGGGTAGCTTGTTTGTTGAAATATTTGATTGTACCTATCCTTATTTTACCCTAAATCCTTTATTCCCTTCCCCTTCTCCTTTCCTCCCACCACCTCCCTTTACCATACCTGTATTGTTCCTATTTTTCCTCATCTATATAAACTTAATAAAATTTTGTTAAAAAAAAGAATAAAATATATTTGGATATATATATATATATATATATATATATATATATATATATATATAGAAAGAAAGAAAGGTCTTTAAAAAGGGCAAAACTCACTTCACAATTGTCTCACTTAACAACAGAAATGTTGGGCTCAAGGGTGGCCATAAGCCGAGGACTTTCTGTACATCTGAAGACTTTTGTGATGCCGATTCACACAATGCCACAAAAGACTACCAACCAGGCTCTTGCAAGCCCTGTTTTATTGCAGAAGAAGTGAAGCCTGTTCGAAACACACCTTGGGGAATTGGAATCCCACATAAATGGAGAATGTTATTAAATCAGGGGAAATTAGAATCACATAAAATAGAATAAATCACGGGAAAAAGCTGCTCTGCAGCCAGACCTACTGAAGCTAAGGTGGGTACTTATAAGAATTTGACTGAAAAACAGATGAGAAAAGGAAAAACAAGGGAGGGTTCAGAGACACACTTGGAAGCAACCTCCAAAAGAAGGAATGTGTGAGAGGGTGTAAAAGCTGGGAAGAAGAATGGATGGGAAACTGAACTGAACTGAAGAAGCTTCTTGAATGAGAAGTGAAATCTCTTCAAGGAAGAAAAAAATCCAAGAAAAGTCCAGTTGCCTTTTGAAAAAAAAAATCACCTTTGGGACAATGGACAAGAAAGGAGATAGAAAAGAGAGATGGGGATTCAACTGTTAACTTATCTCGGGAAGGGCAACTCAACCCATGCATGTATTCATTTTTATTCAATTGATTTATTGATTTATAACTCACATTTGTTATTTTTGTAAATGCTTCAAAGTGGCAAACATATATAATACTTCTCCCTCTTCCAGTTGCCCTCTTAAAACCCACTCTGTGCAGTGAGTTGGACTGGAATGGAAGGAGAAGGGGAAGGGGAAGAAGGAGAAGAAGAAGAAAGAGAGGGAGCAAAGGAGAAGGAGATAGGTGGGAGAAGGAAAAGGAGAAGAAGAAAGAGATGGAGCAAAGGAGAAGGAGATGGATGGGAAAAGGAGGAGGAGGAGGAGGAGGAGGAGGAGGAGGAGGAGAAGAAGAAGAAGAAGAAGAAGAAGAAGAAGAAGAAGAAGAAGAAGAAGAAGAAGAAGAAGAAGAAGAAAGAGAGGGAGCAAAGGAGAAGGAGATGAGTGGGAGAAGGAGAAGAACAAGAAGAACAAGAACAAGAGCAAGAAGAACAAGAAGAACAAGAAACAAGAACAAGAACAAGAAGAACAAGAAACAAGAACAAGAAGAACAAGAACAAGAAAAGAGAGGGAGCAAAGGAGAAGGAGATGGATGGGAGAAGGAGAAGGAGAAGGGGAAGGGGAAGGAGGAGGAGGAGGAGGAGGAGAAGAAGAAGAAGAAGAAGAAGAAGAAGAAGAAGAAGAAGAAGAAGAAGAAGAAGAAGAAGAAGAAGAAGAACAACAACAACAACAACAACAACAACAACAAGAACAAGAACAAGAAAAGAGAGGGAACAAAGGAGAAGGAGATGAATGGGAGAAGGAGAAAGAAAATGAAAAAGAGAATGACATGAAGAAGAAGGAGAAGAATGGAAGGGAACAGAAAAGAAGATGGATGAGAGGAGGAGAAGGAGGATGGGAAGGAGCAAAGGAGAGGCAGAAGGAGAAGGAGGAAGAGGGGAAGAAGAAGGGGAAGAAGGAAAAGGATGTGAGGGAACAGAAAAGAAGGAGGAGGAGAGGAGGAGGAGGACCAGGAGGAAAAGGAGAAGAAGGAGGATGGGAGGGAGGGAGAGAGAGAGATGGAGAAAGGGAAGAAGGAGAAGCAGAAGAAGGGGAAGGAGGGGAAGAAGGAGAAGGAGGATGGGAGGGAGAGGAGAAGGAGAAGGAGAAGGGCAGGCACCCAGGGGCCCTTTTAGCAATGTTTCCATCTCACGTGACTGGGATTTTCCTTCCATTTTCTTCCCTTACATAACAGGCTGAGCAATGCTTGCTCCAATTCACCCTTAATTCAAGCAGAGGCACCATCAGGGATACAAGAGATTTCATAGCCAAGATTGAGAACAAGCAAAATCCATTATCAAGTTATAGGAAATTCCTCCAGGACTGTCCTCACTTCCGTGCAGGCTTCTGGAGGATGACGTTGAGCCAGGCTTGCAAACACAGACACAGACACAGACAGACAGACAGACACACACACACACACACACACACACACAGACACACACACTGACCATCAGGCTCCTTTGGCAAACAGAGGGGCTGATGGGTAAAAACCCCTACCCCCCCAGGGATTCCCCTACCCCCCACCCATCTTGGCTATTTTCCAACGGTAAGAGAAATAGAAAGAGCCGAATTAAATAGTCAAATTGCTTTTCCCGTCCCTCCTTCAAACTTCCTTTGTGTAAGAAGAAAACAAATACTTTGAACTTCTCCGCTCAGAGTGTCTCTTATTTTTTTTTCGCCTGCACGCAAAAAAAAAAAATCCACAAGGAAACCCCATGTGTAAAACTGCATTTAAGCAACCGTGTCTACATGCATTCCCTTTCAAACCTGAAGGACGTTTCCAGATAGAGTCTTGCAATGCTTGTAGCTCTAAAATAGATGTGTATTTTTGTGTAAGTGTGTACGGAGACTCTCAGTCATCCAGGTCATAGTTGTCCCAAGGATGCTTTTTCATGAGGCAGAGAAATCAGGAGGGATACGGGGAGAGAGAGAGAGAGAGAGAAAGAGAGAAAGAAAGAAAGAGAAAGAAAGAGAAAGACAGACAGAGAGAGAGACAGAGAGAAAGAGAGAGAGAAAGAACAGAGAGAAAGAGAGAGAGAAAGAAAGAGAGAGAGACAGACAGAGATAAAGAAAGACAGAGACACAGAGAAAGAGAGAGACAGAGAGAAAGAGAGAGACAGAGAGAAAGAGAGAGACAGAGAGAAAGAAAGAGACAGAGAGAAAGAGAAAGAGAGACAGAGAGAAAGACACACACAGAGAGAAAGAGAGAGAAAGAGAAAGACACACACACACACACACACACAGAGAGAGAGAGAGAGAGAGAGAGAGAGAGAGAGAGAGAGAGAGAGAGAGAGAGAGAGAGAGAGAGAGAGAGACGTTAACTAAACGGAACTACCAAGCTTGCTGTTGTGGAAAGGGAGAATTTATCTTGTCTACTCAATACGTGTATTTTTAACTTTAAAAACTGCCTGGCCAAAATTAGGAACAATTGATTTTACCCTTAGCCTTTGCAAAGAGAAGGAGGAAAGGGGGGGGAGTAGTTGTGGGTCATGGACTTTTACCAACATGCTTTGGGTTAATGAGTGCTGAGAAAGCAACTTGGAACTCTGGGGGGAAATGAATAAATTGCTCTCTTCTTTTATATATTCACGACCCTTCCTGCCTCTCGTTGGACTTGGATCCTCTCCAGCTCTTCTGCCAGACAATAAAAGAGCTGACCTCATCCAGGGAACTGTTAGGGCAAGCACTTGGCCTGGACATCTGTCCTCAGAGAGCATCGGAAAAAGAGGAAAACGTAGATCGCCAACATGGAGAAAATGGAGAAGAAGATCTGTCGCCCTGTCTCACCAGGCTGATCACCTCTGATGTTTGACCTCCGAGGAAAGCTAGACCGGTTCTTTCCTACACAAGGAGAAGCTCCTAGTGCAGGGCTAGGCAACCTTGGCTCTTTTATGACTCGTGGACTTCAACTCCCAGAATTCCTGAGCCAGCCTGGCTCAGCTTGAAAACCTCTTCCTTTCCCCTCAGCATGGCTGGCTCAGGAATTTTGGGAGTTGAAGTCCACAAGTCATAAAAGAGCCAAGGTTGCCTACCCCTAGCTGATCAGTTTACAAATTGCCCTTGTAGGAACATGGGTAGAATGGAAGGAAGGGACCTTGAAGGTCTTCTAGTACGGCCTTCTGCTCGAGCAGGAGGCCCTATAGCATTTCAGACAAACACACTCTGTATTCCCTTTCTCCCAAAGAGGGTTCTTGATGCTCTCTGAGCTTGATTGTTTTCTTGCAGACATTTCATTACCATTCTGGATAACATCATCAGTCCTAGCATGGTTGATGTGACCTAGTTTGGTCATGAAATATCTGTAAGAAAACAACCAAGCTCAGAGAGCACCAATGACCACACCACACAGTCCTTCTCCTCTTCTCTGCAAACCCTACTCCCTTCTAACACGGATGAAGTTACCTAGTTGGGTCAAGAAACATATTCAAGGAAACCATCAAGGTCTGAGAGCACCAAGGACCCCACAGTTCAACCCTGAGCCTACAAATGTTCTTTTCTATTCGTTTCTCCCAATGCTGGGTACTTCAAGTGATTTTTGTTCTGTTCATGAAAGAAAGTGAGGATGTAGGTAAGTTCTTTGCCATCCTTAAGCGTGAAAGTAGGGTACAAGGCCGATGAAGTTGATAAGCCATTCACTATGAATTTATCCGATCCTCCTTTAAAACTCTCTGAATTAAGGGTCATCTCCATGAGATGGGGGTGGTAATCAAGGCTACAGGTTAGGTGGATAGTTGTCTGTCTGTCTGTCTGTCTGTCCATCTGTCCGTCTGTCCATCTGTCCATCTGTCCATCCATCCATCCATCCATCCATCCATCTATCTATCTATCTATCTATCTATCTATCTATCTATCTATCTATCTATCTATCTATCTATCCATCCATCTATCCATCTCTATCCATCTCTCTCTCTCTCTCTCTCTCTCTCTCTCTCTCTCTCTCTATCTATCCATCCATCTATCCATCTGTATCTATCTCTATCCATCTCTATCTATCTATCTATCTATCTATCTATCTATCTATCTATCTATCCCTATCCATCTCTCTCTCTCCATCCATCCATCCATCCATCCATCCATCCATCTATCTATCTATCTATCTATCTATCTATCTATCTATCTGGTTCTTGATGCTCTCTGAGCTTGATTGTTTTTTGGCAGGTGTTTCATTATCCAACTAGGTAACATCATCAGTGCACCTACTGTAGTTGGGTACTGAAATGTCTGCAAGAGAACAACATGCATAATGAACCTTCTTGGTTCTCATGTTCATTGTGACTGCCTGGATTTAGAACATATTTTGAAACCTAAAATATATCCAACAGGACCAAATTTGCAGAATGTGCTAGGTAAACCAATAAATAACCAAGGTTAACACTAAGTGAGCTTCGTATATCTGGATGATCCAACCACTTTAACTGATTTAGTTAAGGTTACCGTAGTTAAGGTTGTTCTGCACACTCATCCCCTGGTTTTCCAACAAAGGTTTTCCCCCTTTTTTTGGAAAACCTCGTTGTGATACACAATTCACTTTGTTTCTACTTGGAAACTGCTTTTGGACTTTGTGCTTGAGGTGGAAAAAGAAATGAAACTTTGATTTTAGGTTTTGCTGATTTAGATAGGTTTTTTTTTGTTGTAGAAATGGCTGGTATATATTATTATATAAAAATAAAAAGTTGAGGTTTTATGTTATTACTTTATTCTACTGCACCAAAAGGAGTTGGAGTAAATGCTTTTTTTTCTTTTTTCCCCCCTTTCTCTTACCTTTTTTCTTTCTTTTTCCTCCTCTATTTTTACATTATCTTTATTCTTCTTTGTATTTCTGAATCTGATATTTTGATCAATTAATAAAAAAATGTTTGATTGGGAAAACCTCGCTGTGTTAATGGAGAGACTGGGTGAACAACAGCAGAAAGAGGCAAGAAAAAGAAAATGAGAAATCATAACACACACACACACACACACACCTCTAAGTTCTCCTCTGCTTTGGACTTAGTGACTTGAAGGAACTTCACAGCATCAGCTAAAGTGCTCAAAGACATGCTATCCACGGTCTGCTATAAAAAACTGACGCAAACATTAGAAAATTCCATGTTTACACCTTCCATGTAACTTAGGAGTATTGAATTAAATGTTGGAACTTAGTTGCAGTATTTGAGGGGCTGCCACAAAGAAGGGGGGGGTCAACCTGTTCTCCAAAGCACCCAAAGGCAAAAAAAAAAAAAAAAAAAAACGATGGATGGAAACTAACCAAGGAGAGAAGCACAACTAGAACTATGGTGAAAATTCCTAATGGTGAGACCAATGAACCAATGGAATACAGTAGATTGCCGTCGGAAATTGCTGCTGCTCCATTCCTGGAGACTTTTAAAAAGAGACTAGACAACTTGAAATGGTACAGGGCAGTGATGGCAAGCCTTTTAGAGACCGAGTGCCCTAAAACCGCCCTGTCCCCCCACTCCACCCCTGCTCAGCCCCCACCCACCCACAGGGCCACCCACCACACCGTCATAGCAGCCACACCCTCTGCCCGCACCCCGCAGCATTATCTGCGCACAATGGGGCACGTGAGTGCAATCCTGTCCCTGCTACCCAGCTGCCATGTCCTTGGCTGCGCTGTTCCACATGAGCCACGCCCAGGGGTGACTCTCCTCCAGGGGGGCTATTGGTGAGTAGGGGGCTGTGGGGGAAAAGCCAGGCCTGGGGTGACGGCACGCATGCCCACAGAGAGCGCTCTGAGTGCCTCCTCTGGCATGCGTGCCAAAGGTTCGCCACCACTGGTATAGGTTGTCTTGTTCAACTAGAAGACCTCCAAGATCCCTCTGTTGTTCTGTTAATAAATGAGAGAATCCCTCTTTCTCCCCCTTCTCTGGTGCAAATGCTTCCACCAGCTACTAATTTAGAAACATCTCTTTCCTGATTTAACTGCAGCTTTTCCAAATCAGTCACTTTTGGCCTCTCCGCCCGGGGAAGGAATCACGTGAGAATACATTGACCACCAAGTGGATGTAATCAGTTTTCTCTCCGTGATAACTTGAGGCCGAGAGGCTGGACAAGCGAGGTCAGTGCGAATAAATCACCTCGGTGTTCATTGGATGATAGGTCGAAAAAGCAATTTTGGAGGAGGATCTCTCTCTCCCCCCATCCCCCCAGATCCAATGGAAGTAGTTGGTTTCTCCTCCTCCTCCTCCTCCTCCTCCTCCTCCTCCTCCTCCGTTCTCATTTTGAGCGTGCCTCTTTGGCTAAAGATGTGTAGAAGCCTCATCAGAGAATCAGGCTGCCCTTAAAAATTGCACTGCCGCAGAATATAAATATTTATATATGTAACTGTCATAAATCTGTCAGCTTGGCTAACGTATGAGTTGCCAAGGTAACTTTGGGGAGATTTAAAAAAGAAAAGAAAAGAAAAAAAAAAAGAACAGCTCGTAAGCCAGAGTTGTAGAATAGCTGGATTAAAATAAAATAATAAAAAAAAGGAGAGAGAATGAACAGGATCATAGCTTAGTTAGTTAGGTTGCGGGAAATGAAAACGAAGGGATTTCGGCTAATGGAAAGATAGCTTAAGGGTGTCAAACTCAGTTCTCTGATGAAACACGAATCGGGACCGTGGGTCAATTCCCAACTTACAAAGGGAAGTCTAGGCATTTTGCTCATGGTTGGACATCCCCCTCTGCTATCCTAGGGCTGATGGGCATCCATGGAACATTAAAAAAACACGACTTCCCTTTCCCCCATTGTTTTTGTTCTTTCCAATCTCAGGCCCTGTCTCCCACATTCATAAAACACTTTTCTTGCAAGATCAGGTCGAATGTGAGACTAAGCAACATCTTAGGATAGAATCAAGATCACATGCTGTGTTAGCATCACTTTGTAACCCTGTGGTAAGGCCACGCTTGGAATACTGCATCCAGGTTTGGTTACCACAATACAAAAAAAATGACGTTGAGACTCTAGAAAGAGTGCAGAGAAGAGCAAAGAAGATGATTAGGGGGCTGGAGGATAAAACAGGTAAAGAATGCTTGCAGGAATTGGGTAGGTCTAGTTTTATGAAAAGTAGGACCAGCATACTCCATTTAATCCTCCAGGGAAAGATTGAAGACAA
The DNA here is from genome assembly GCF_016545835.1 of Crotalus tigris. Taxonomy (NCBI): domain Eukaryota; kingdom Metazoa; phylum Chordata; class Lepidosauria; order Squamata; family Viperidae; genus Crotalus; species Crotalus tigris. Next base: position 309,611 of record NW_024096935.1, on the reverse strand, counting down.
ACGAGCTCCAGGCAGAAGAAGATGATAATAATAATAATAGGGACCTTGCAGGTCATCTAGTCCAACCCCCTGCTCAGGCAGGAAACCCTACACCATTTCGGACAAATGGCTGTCCAGTCTCTTCTTAAAAACTTCCGTGTTGGAGCATTTACTGCTTCTGGAGGCAGGCTGTTCCACTGATTAATTGTTCTCACTGTCAGGAAGTTTCTCCTTAGTTCTAGGTTGCTTCTCTCCTTGATTAGTTTCCATCTCTTGCTTCTTGTCCTGCCTTCAGGTGCTTTGGAAAATAGCTTGATTCCCTCTTCTTTATGGCTTCAACATTGTGGCTTCAAAATCTAACGGATCGGTTTGGGCAAAACTCAGCAGCACTTTTTCGTGCGGCTGCTGATAAAAACAGGATCGCCAACATGATTGCCAACGTCCGATAACGGATATGGCACAAGAAGAAGGAGGACCAGGTGGGACATAATATCCAGTTTTACAATATCTGATGGGGCTGCCGTAAAGAAGAGGGGGGGGCGCTTTATTCTCCAAAGCGCCTGAAGACAGAGCAAGAAGCAATGGATGGAAACTAATCAAGGAAAGAAGCAACCTAGAACTAAGCAGAAATTTCCTGACGGTGAGAACAATCAACCAAGGGAGTGACTTGCCTTCAGAAGTTGTGGATGCTCCATCACTGGAGATTTTAAAGAAGAGATTGGACAGCCATTTGTCTGACACGGTATAGGGACTCCTGTTTGAGCAGGGGGGGTGGATTAGAAGACCTCCAAGGTCCCTTCCAGCTCTGTAATTCTACTTTACTCTATTTATTTATTCAACTTCTATAGCCACCCATCCCTAGCAAGTGACTCTGAGCAGCGAACCATCATCAGACAGCTAAAAGCAATGACAATCTCGCTCTGCCTGTTTCCAAAAGTTCTTTGCTTGAAAGCTCTTTAGGTTTTCTCAAGAGAAAGCCCAGATGTCTACAGGTGTCCATCATGCCATGCCTTCAACCTGGACTGGACAGGTGGGAGATTGGATTCTCCAGGGCAATGAAGGTGTTAACATGCATTCCAGTCAACAGATTTGGCTGCCTCCTGGTCAGGAGATCAGAAAGCTTCTACTCCATCTTTCTCCCCCGAGGCAGAAGCTTTCTGCTCCAGGAAGCAGAGAGAGTCCCCCATTAACACTGGCAGTGAGTTATTTCCTGGGTTCCCTTTGAGTCTAAGATTAAGTGTGGCATGTCCATCTTTGCATCTGTCACTTGCTGAATGTAATGGATGGGGAATGCATGCCCAGCCTTACAACAAGAAGACGATAGAGCTACTGAAAGCCAGACAAAGGAAGGAATTGGCCCTCTGCATTCTCAAAGATCAAAGAACGTGGATGGTAAAGATGGAAGGGGGCGATAGGACATCTCTTCTTAGAGTGGACAATCTAATTGAGGCTCCAAAGCAAAACAGAATCAGGCCTGGTAGTATTTGCAAAAAAAGAGACAGGACTTCTAGGGCAGGGCTTTTCAACCAGTGGCACGGGTACCACCTGTGGTACATTGGCACCTGGCAGGTGGTACGCAACCTTCCTAGAAAAGTGGTAGCGGGGGAGGGGAATGAGCTGAACCGGTGGCAGCACCGCACAAGCCTGAGCGAGAGATGGCTGGAGCTGCAGGGCTGTCAGGGCTGAGCGGAAGCGCCAGGATCAGCACTTCTTCAGGGCTGTCAAGGCTCAGTGGAAATGCCAGGATCGGCACCAGGCTCCAGCTGGAGCTCAGTGCTGATCCTGGTGCTTCTGCTGAGCCCAGAAGAAGCACTGATCAGCTGGAATGTTGCAGCATCTCCAGGGTCTTGTGATTTACATTCAGATGCTTGGCAACTGATTCATATTTATGATGGTCACAGTGTCCCAGGGTCTTGTGAAGTGACCAAAACCTGCTGCAACCACCCAGCAGATGGCGAGGGAATAAAAACCAAACACCCTCCCTCACCCCCACTGCCAATCCCCAACAGAAATGCTCAAACAATGAAAACCTCGGACAAGAGGAAGAGCGCTGCTGGGTGGGCAGGCAGGTGTCTTGCTCGGCTGTGGCTTGGGGGGCATTTTTTTCAGTGCCATTGTAACTTCAAACAATCACTAAGCGAACTGTTGTAAGTCAAGAACTACCTGTACTTTATCAGTTTTTTCCTTTTTTTTTTTTTTTGGTCATCAAGTTTTTGACACCTTGCTAGGTGATGGGTGGTACTCGGATATTGCCATATCCTAAAAGTGGTACAATGGGTGAAAAGGTTGAAAAGCCCTGGCATAGGGTAGTAGTTTAGATTGAAAATTGAAAAAAAGAAACTCATGGAAGAAGGCAATGAGAAATGTGTTAGCTGGGGTGGACAAGGCAGCAGGCTAGAAAGGAAAAGAGTGTGAGTTCAACGCATGTCTTAGCTATGAAAACCAACTGGGTGTCTTTGGGCCAATCAGCAGGAGACAGTGAGTTCTAGTTCCACCTTAGACACAAGGGACATTTATACCTATCTTGTGTGGATTCTACACATAGCTATTCCATATGCCCACTATTTCCCTCTAAACGTGGTTGGAAAATGTTCCTGGAGTGTTTTGGCACCAATTTGTCCCCAGCAAATTCTTTCTCTGGTGCCCGTTCTTTGAAAAAAAAAAATCAAGACTGGATAATCTTTTGTTCAAGTTGAAATGAAGATTCCTGACCTCAGTGAGGAGATGAGGAATTGTCCAGGCTGTCTCTGCCCTGCTGAGCCCGCCAAAAGTCCCATTCTGCAAATGGTGCTGCACCAGTTGAGTAGTCCTCGACTTACGACCGGTTGAGTAGTCCTCGACTTATGACCGGTTGGGGGTCGCGGCATTAAAAAGGTTGAGAACCACTGGGATGGAGGCATCCGGAGGCAGCGGACGGGACCAGCAACAGAGACGGACGCGACAGCCCCTTCCCTCCATTGGACACTTTTGAGGAGATGGACTACTAAAAGACCTCTAAGGTCCTTCCCAGTCTTTAGGATTCTACGTTCCTGCTATGACTGATCTCAGATTGTTAATGTTAATCATGTTAATCAGAGTAGAGCTGGAAGGGACTTTGGAGGTCTTCTAGCCCAACCCCCTGCTCAAGCAGGAGAACATTTATCATTTCAGACAAAGGGGATGTCCAGTCTTTTTTTTACAAACCTTTGTATAATTGTGATGGGTAAACAATAATTAAGCAAAGTCCAGAAGAACAAGAAAAAACATTTTGTGGCATCAGAACAAGACTAGATTTTATACTTCAAAAATCACCCAAGAGGCAATTGCAAAAGGTATTTCAATCAGAGTAGAACTGGAAGAGAAGCAGCATCCACACAGAGAACCGGTTGTTCACCTATTTGAATCCCACCATTGATTGCACGGGTATATTTGCCAAGATCGTTGCATAGCTGAGATGGACAGCTGGTCACATCTGCTTCCAGTAACACAAACAGGGATTAGTGTTGAAAGTCGACATGATCACAAGAGTTGCATCTGCCCGAACAACAAAAACAGCCCAGCTTTGCGATTCTCTTGAAAACTAAAAAGTTCTGGATTCCTACCAACAGCTGCAGTCCATGCCAGATGGGACAATAACATCGGAGGATAAACAGCAGAATCACCTCATCTAATATGAAGTTATCCTGTTATTCCGTTAAATGCATTATGCATGAACCGAATTGAATCGAATCAAATCAAATAGAATCAAATAGAATAGAATATGGAGGAACAGAATAGAATAGAATATGGAGGAATAGAATAGAATAGAATACAATAGAATAATAGAATAGAATAGAATAGAATAGTTGGAAGGGACCTTGAAGGTCATCTAGTCCAACCCCCTGATCATGCAGGAAACCCTATACCAGGTGTGTCAAACTGCCAGCCCATGGGCTGGTTTCATCATACTGGAACCGCGCCCACCTCATTGCCGACAATGGGGAAAAAGCTCCAATACGTCGCGCGACGTCATGTGATGTCGTGAGTTTGACATGCCTGCCATATCCCATTTCAGACCAATGAGTGTCCAATCTCTTTTTAAAAACTCTGGAGGCAGGTTGTTCCACTGATTAATTGTTCTAACTGTCAGGAAGTTTCTCCTTAGTTCTAGGTTGCTTCTCTCCTTGATCAGTTTCCATCTGTTGCTTCTTCTCCTGCCTTCAGGCGCTTTGGAGAATAGCTTGACTCCCTCTTCTTTTGTGGCAGCCCCTGAGATACTGGAACACTGTCCCCCCTCGTCCTTCTCTTCATTAAACTAGACATACCCAATTCCAGCAACCGTTCCTCATATGTTTTAGCCTCCAGTCCCCTAGTACAAATGCAAATGGACACATTTGACCACCAACTGAAATGCAGAGATAAAGATTAGAAACTCTTAGGATAAGAGTGAACGATTAGATTTTTTTTTATCCTAGTTCCAAGGATCCATAAAATAAATTTAGGTAGTCCTTGACTTACAAACCATTCCTGTAGTGACCGTTCAACGTTACAACGGCACTGAAAAACATGACTTTCAGACCTTCAGATCATTACAACCTCTCCAGGGTCAGATGATCAAAATTCGGACGCCTGGCAACTGACTCATATTTATGACAGCCAGGGGTCACGTGATTTTGCGACTTTCCGACAAGCAAAGTCAATGGGGAAGCTGGATTCACTTAACAGCTGTGTTACTCCTTGAACAACTGCAATAATTCACTTAGGAACAGTGGCAAGAAAGGTCACAGAATGAAGCAAAAGTCACTTAACAAATGGCTCACCTCGCAACATAAATTTTGGGGTTCAGTTGTGGTTGTAAGTTGAGGACTACCTGCAGAAAAGGGAAAACAGAAGTTTTCCTTTTAGGTTTGGTGGATAAAGAGTTTGAAAGAAAATTTGGAAAGTTGACACATCAGCAAGAATTTTATATGCAGAAAGATGAGAAAGACACATTAATTCCCAGAATAGCGGAAAGGGTAGTAAAGATGATGGTATTGACAGAGAGGGCAAAAATTGAAGGTTCTAACTTGAAGAGAAGAATCTATCTAGCTTTGTCTCTCCACTTCTGGAGTTTTTGCTCAAAATTGAAAAACAAAATTAATCTTTGGTTTTAGATTTTGAGTGTGACTTTGTGATGCTAGAAATGGCTTGAAGCATTTAGAAAGGAAAGCAAAACTGAAGTATTTTTTTTTTCATATTCTACTGCACTAAAAAGAGTCAGAAGTCACTACATTTTTTCCTTCCTTCCTCTCATCTTCTCACCTTCCTTCCTTCCTTCCTTCCTTCCTTCCTTCCTTCCTTCCTTCCTTCCCTCCCTCTCTCTTTCTTTATCCTCTTTCTTTCTTTTTTCTTCCTTCCTTCCTTCCTTCCTTCCTTTCTTTCTCTCTCTCTCTCTCTCTTGCTCTTGTTCTTGGTCTTTTCTTTCTTTCTTTCTTTCTTTCTTTCTTTCTTTCTTTCTTTCTTTCTTTCTTTCTTTTTTAACTTCCTTAACATTTATTTCTAATTCTATTTTATCATATACAATTTAATAAAATACTTAAGAGAAATAGAGAGAGAGAGAGAGAGACTAAGAGAAAGAAGAATTCTCTGAATCTCTAAGACATTTGTTGTCCAGATGCTAGTCCTTAAGGCAAACTGAGAGGTGACACTTGCTTTAATTTCCTGGGTCACATAGCATCTATCAGATTGCAGGGTTGTTTTTTTTTTGTTAGGGAATGGGGATTCCCAGCTAAACTGATAGTGTGGGTTTCATTTTGCTGGAGGAATTTTGTCACTTAAAAATTTAAATCTGAAACTGAGAAGAATTTCTTAGACTAACGTTTAAGTAGAATTTAATTATCCATGAGGATTTCCACTCTCTTAAACTTCGAATGCATTTTTTTCCCCTGGTTAACATAAGTATCAAAACCCATTTAGGAAATGCATATTCTGGGCTGAAACAGACTTTTTTTTTGCACATTTAAATGTAATTTTAAAGTAGAAATGGGATGGAAAAGCTTTATGGATGAACACGTGTAAAAGAGACAGTAATTTGAAATACACTAATTCAACTGGTTAAAACCCATTTCAACTGAAATAAGCAAAGTGCATGAGATATACAGTATTTCTAACGGAGTGTTTTATAGCTAATTGTTTATTACATCAAAGCTTTAAAAAAGGCCCCAAAGCCAAAATATACCACTGCCCAAATTTTTAGTAGAGTCTTTTTACACTGGCTGGAGAATTCTGGGAACTGAAGTCTAATAATAATAATAATAATAATAATAATAATAATAATAATAATAATAATAATAATAATAATAATAGTAATAATAGTAATAATAATAATTATTAATGGACCACTTGGTAAGCTGTTGCAAGAAGATTGCACAGACTGATTACAAGCAGCGGCATGACAAAGTAGCAACAATGGTGCATTGGAAGATCTGCAAAAAATATCATTTGCCTGTAAGCAAAAACTGGTGGGATCATAAAATAGAGAAAGTCATAGAAAATGATAAAATGAAACTGCTCTGGCACTTCAGAATTCAAACAGACAAGCACCTGCAACATAACACCCCAGATTTAACAATTGTCGATAAGAAAGACAAAAAAGTCTGGATAGTGGACGTGGCAGTGCCTGGAGATAGCAGAATAGAAGAGAAAGAACTGGAGAAGATAACAAAATACGAAGACCTACAAATAGAAATAGAAAGATTATGGCAAAAGCAAGCAAGGGTAGTACCAATAGTGATAGGCTCCTTGGGTGCAATCCCAAAAGAACTGGAGCACCACTTGAACACCACCGACATTGACAAATTCGCTATTAGTCAATTGCAAAAGGCAGCCTTATTAGGAACTGCTTCCATCCTGCGACGATATCTGTAATACCATCAAACATCCACATCTGCCTATCCCAGGTCCTGGGTAAGGACTCGATAGGTAGACAAAATGCCAAATCCAGTCTGAACATCTGGCTGACTGTGCGATGATCGATAATAATAATAATAATAGACGAGAAAGAAATGGAGAAGATAACAAAATACAAAGACCTACAAATAGAAATAGAAAGACTGTGGCAAAAGCAAGCAAGGGTAGTACCAATAGTCATAGGCTCCTTGGGTGCAATCCCAAAACAACTGGAGCACCACTTGAACACCATTGGCATTGACAAATTTGCTATTAGTCAATTGCAAAAGGTGGCATTACTAGGAACTGCTTCCATCCTGCGACGCTATCTGTAATACCATCAAACATCCACATCTGCCTATCCCAGGTCCTGGGTAAGGACTCGATAGGTAGACAAAATGCCAAATCCAGTATGAACATCTGGCTGACTGTGCGATGAATGATAATAATAATAATAATAATAATAATAATAATAATAATAATAATAATAATAATAATAATAATAAAGTTGGAAGGGACCATCTTAAACTTGCTAACATTGAGAAACATTGTTCAAGAATAAGGGATAACTAATAAGTCATTCCTAGGACAATTTTCCTTACAGCTAGTCCTCAATTTACTACAGTTCATTTAGGGACTGTTCAAAGTTACAGTGGCACTGAAAAAAGTGACTTTTGACCCTTTTACACACTTACAACCGTTGCACCAAGGTCACGTGATCAAAATTCAGACACTTGGCCACTGACTCCTATTTATGACGGTCGCAGCGTCCCTGGCAGAGCAAAAGCAGCTGTGGGGTGCGGAGCTCCACAATCTCTTGGCCTCAGAACTGCGCCGCAAAAACAGAAGTCCCTTCCATGTGTTTTTCTTCTTAGCAGAGATATTCTGATTTTTATCCTGTTGATTTTTGATGAAAGAGAATGTGCTTTAGCAATTCAAAGAAAGCATTCAGCACAACCCACTTCGCAGGGTTGTTGTGGGGAAATAGAAGGAATATTTGGTATAATCACTGCCTTCGGTTATTTATAAGAATGACAAAAGGAGGATAAAAAAAATGAATCAATCATGGGTAGAATATAGTATCCTTGCATTTTTTTGAGAGTTGGAATGTATGTGAATGGCATTTCTTTCATAGTGCAAGCATCTCTCCAGTCATCTTCAGCCTTCCTGACTCTCAAATTTTCCATTATATGCCAAAGGAAATCATTGTGCCATAATTACTTCTGTGGTGCTTTATTTCAACTGCAACATTAGAAGAGGTTAGCCTGCTGAAGAAAATCTGTTGGAAATTTCTTCTGATTCCTGGAACAATTCAGATAAATTATCTACTCAATTTCTTTGACTATTAATTGAATGGACAGTTTACAATGCCTTTCATCTCTATGCTTTTTTTATGTATAATTCTCTGAAAGACGAATACAGCCTAGAATAATCAAGGATTGTACTCCTTGTTCTTAGAGCTAAAGAACTGTTCAAGCTTCTAGGGAAAATTGTAATTTCTTATAAATATTATCTGACAAGCAAAGACAACGACAATTCACTTAACAACCAGGTTACTAACTGAACCACTGCAGTGGTTCACATAACTACTGTGGCAACAAAGGTCAAAACATGGGCAAAGAATTTGCACCAGCTAAAGTTTTCAAACCTTGGGAATTATCCCATGAATCAGAACAAATGGACGTAAGGAAGGTGCTAGGAAATCTTAGGCAAGAAAACGGTAAGTGAGCACCTGTCCAGCCTAGACAAGTTCAAATCGCCAGGACCAGATGGATTACACCCCAGGGTTCTCAAGGAACTGGTAGATGTGATCTCAGAACCATTGAACTATATTTTTCAAAGATCCTGCAGCACTAGGGAACTGCCAGAGGACTGGAAAAGAGCTGATGTAGTTCCCATCCTCAAAAAAGGAAAAAAAATAGATCCAGGAAATTACAGACCTATCAGTCTGACCTTGATACCTGGGAAGATTCTGGAAAAGATAATCAAACAACGAATCAGCGAACACCTAGAGGCAAACAAAGTCGTTACTAAAAGCCAACATGGGTTTGTCAAAAAACAGATCATGCCAGACAAATCTTACTGCATTCTTTGACCAAGTGACAAAATTAGTGGACCAGAGGAATGCTGTGGATATAATTTACTTGGACTTCAGTAAGGCATTTGATAAAGTAGATCACAACCTACTACTTGATAAGATAGAAAAAATGTGGGGTAGACAGAATCACCACCAGATGGATCCGTAGCTGGCTGACTGGCTGTACTCAGCGTGTGGTCCTTAATGGAACCACATCTACATGGAGGGAAGTGTGTAGTGGGGTGCCCCAGGGCTCTGTTCCGGACCCAGTGCTCTTCAACATCTTCATCGATGATTTGGACGAGGGGATAAATGAGAAAATCATCAAATTTGCAGACTACACCAAGCTGGCAGGAATAGCCAACACTCCAGAAGACAGGCTTAGGATACAGGAGGATCTGGACAGACCTGAACACTGGGCGCTATCTAACAAAATGAAATTCAGTGGTGAAAAAAGTAAGGTTCTACATTTAGGCAAGAAAAACCAAATGTACAGGTATAGTACAGGGGGTACCTTGCTCAATAGTAGTAACTGTGAGAGGGACCTCAGAGCCCTAATGGACAATCACTTAAATATGAGCCAGCAATGTGCTGCAGCTGCCAAAAAGGCCAACACAGTGCTGGGCTGCATTAACAGACGGATAGAATCAAGATCACATGAAGTATTAATACCACTTTACAATGCCTTGGTAAGTTCACACTTGGAATACTGCATCCAGTTTTGGTCACCACAATGTAAAAAAGATGTTGAGACTCTAGAAAGAGTTCAGAGAAGAGCAACAAAGATGATTAGGGGACTGGAGGCTAAAACATATAAGGAGCGGCTGCTGGAATTGGGCATGTCTAGTTTAACGAAGAGAAGGACGAGGGGGGGACATGATAGCAGTGTTCCAGTATCTCAGGAGCTGCCTCAAAGAAGAGGGAGTCAAGCTATTTTCCAAGATGCCTGAAGGCAGGACAAGAAGCAACGGGTGGAAACTAATCAAGGAGAGAAGCAACCTAGAACTAAGGAGAAACTTCCTGACAGTGAGAACAATTAATCAGTGGAACAGCCTGCCTCCAGAAGCAGTAAATGCTCCAACACTGGAAGTTTTTAAGAAGAGACTGGACAACCATTTGTCTGAAATGGTATAGGGTTACCAGCCTGAGCAGGGGGTTGGACTAGATGATCTCCAAGGTCCCTTCCAACTTTATTATTATTATTATTACTACTACATGGGGTCCTTGATCGTCTCTGAGCTTGGTTGTTTTTTTGCAGGCATTTCATAGCTCAATTACACAACATTATCAATGCTGGAAGATTTAAGATTAGAGATGGCAAACCCAGCTCCCTTCTGGTGGTGATGATGCTCCCTAGCTGGGTAATGAAATGTCTGCAAGAAAACCACCAAGCTTAGAGACCATCAAGGATCATATAATTCTCCTCCTCCTCCTCCTCCTCCTCCTCCTCCTCCTGCTTCCCCCTCTCTCCTATTTTTCTCCTCCTCCTCCTCCTCCTCCTCCTCCTTTCCCTCACCTTCCCCTTCTCCTGTGTCTCCCACCTTTCTCATTCTTCTTCCCTTCCTTCTCCTTATCTTTCTCTCCTTTTCCTTCTCCTTCCTCTTACCCTCCCCTTCCCCTTCTCCTGTCTCTCCCATCTTTCTCATTCTTCTTCCCTTCCTTGCCCTTATCTTTCTCCCCTCTCCTCCTCCTTCCCTCTCTCTCCCATCTTTCTCCTTCTTCACTTCCTTCCCCTCCCCTTTTCCCTTCTACTCTCTGCACCCCACCCACACCTTCTAACCCTGATGATATTCTCTAGTAAGGTCGTGGAAATGTCCGCAAGGAAACCGCCAAGCTCAGCAAGCAGCAACCACAGTTCAAATCTGAGTTACAAATATCCTCTTCTATCTTCATTTCCTATTTTAAGACCGGCCAATCACACCAGCCAAATGTAGGGACAAAAACGATATATTTTCATCCTTTCCTTTAAAAAACAACAACAACAACAACAACAAAAAGACATTGGTAAGATTGGAAAGCGGTCACTTCAGCCTCTGCAAGGAATATCCACCCATTTTGGCCTTTATCTGTCTATTGTCCAATTAATGAGAAAGCTATTGAGGTACACCGTTATAAATCCCTCCGAGTGCTGTTCCAGGTCTGACTCTTCTGCTGTAGAGAAAATTTGCTTTATTTGGCAAAAAATGCCCAACATGGCTTCTCAACTATCTTGAGATTTCCCCCCCCCTCCATTCTGAAGAAGATCACTTGGCATTTTGCAAAGGTCACTTCCCAGCTTCTTCCCAGGGTTCAAGTCTGAAGTTGCAAAAATATTCACCGTTCGGTCTATTTTGTTGTTGTTATTATTATTGGTGTCCCATCTTTATTATTTACACAAAAGGAAATAATTTTGTAAATTATTTCTAACACACCTTCCTCCTCCTATTTTCTCCACAACAACAACAACCCTGTGAGGTGGGCTGGGATGATAAGAAACTGGCCCAAAGTCACCCAGTCACCTTTCGTGCTGAAGTATTAGATGTCATGGTTCCGACAGATAAAACTCTTCAAAGAACTTTGAGGGATTGTTTAACCTTAAAGAATCTTTATTCAAGTAACAACACATCGGCACGTACATAGTCCAGGCCAAAATCTGGCTTCCCCTCCCCTAAGCACATAGTATCAAAGCACAATTCCCTCCTCCGACTAACAGTCATAAATCACATTCTCCAATTAGTTTGAAATGAAGGCTTCCCCTCCAGTTCTACAACCCGCCAATTCTTATTATCTCTTATTACAAAGAACCTTGGTTCCCACCATTATACAGTACTGTTTTGTCTAACTAAACTCCCAAACACATTCCTCTCCCTCCCCCCAGTATCATCTAAGAGTAAAACATAAATTAAAGGAAAGTGACTGCATCTCCATATGTTGTCAAAGCAAGAACATTTGATGTTAGCAGCGTTGACACTAGAACTCCCAGTTTCCTGGTGATTGGCTTAAATTCATACAGCCTGCTTTCATACCTAAGGCGGGACTAGAACTCACACTCTCCTGGTGATTGCCCAAACACATCCACCTGGCTTTCAGGCCTAAAGCGGGACTAGAACTCACTGTCTCCTGTTGATTGGTTCAAAGTCATCCAGCCAGTGATGGAGCACCCAAAACCTCTAGAGGCAAGTTAGTCTCAAGCCTGTCACTCCACAAGCAATTCTGTCAACAGACATGTCGACCCACAACCAGCCTGTGAACCCCTCTGAATTCAAATCAATCGCACTGCCAATCAGCAATGGTACCATCCCCAAAGCAACCCATGCAAGCCCCCCCAAACAGCACTTCACCCCCAATGAACCTCACCTGATGTGACCTTCCCATCACAAGATCCATCACAAGACTCTCACCTGAGGTGACCCTCACCCGACGTGACCTACATATGACCCCTCACAAAACCCCTCACATGACCCATCACTAGATACTCATCTGACCCACCATAAGACCCATCACATCACACATCCTCTGATATGACCTCTTTCTTTCCTTCCTTCCTTCCTTCCTTCCTTCCTTCCTTCCTTCCTTCCTTCCTTCCTTCCTTCCTTCCTTCCTTCTTCCTTCCTTCCTTCCTTCCTTCCTTATTTCTTTTCTTTCTTTCTTTCTTTCTTTCTTTCTTTCTTTCTTTCTTTCTTTCTTTCTTTCTTTCTCCTCCCTCCTCCCTCCCTCTCTCCCTCTCCTTCCTTCCTTCCTTCCTTCCTTCCTTCCTTATTTCTGTCCTTCCTTCCTTTCTTCCTTCCTTCCTTCCTTCCTTCCTTTCTTTCTTTCTTTCTTTCTTTCTTTCTTTCTTTCTTTCTTTCTTTCTTTCTTTCTTTCTCCTCCCTGCCTCCTCCCTCCCTCCCTCCCTCTCCCTCTTTCCTTTCTTTCTTTCTTTCTTGACCGTCATCTTACCCACGACAAGACCCATCACATCACCCATCATCTGATGTGACCTCTTCCCTTCCTCCCTCCCTCCCTCCCTCCCTCCCTCCCTTCCTTCCCTCTTTCTTTCTTTCTTTCTTTCTTTCTTTCTTTCTTTCTTTCTTTCTTTCTTTCTTTCTGTCTCCTCCCTCCTCCTTCCCTCTCTCTCCTTCCTTCCTTCCTTCCTTCTTTTCTCCTCCTTGCCTCCTCCCTCCCTCTTTCCCTCCTTTCTTTCTTTCTTTCTTTCTTTCTTTCTTTCTTTCTTTCCCCTCATCTGACCCATGACAAGACCCATCACATCACCCATCATCTGATGTGACCTCTTCCCTCCCTCCCTCCCTCCCTCCCTCCCTCCCTTCCTTCCTTCCTTCCTTCCTTCCTTCCTTCCTTCCTTCCTTCCTTCCTTCCTTCCTTCCTTCCTTCAGAAGCCAGTACTTCATTCCAACCCTTCTCTTCCCTCAGAATATTGCGATTGCAAGTAGCAAGCAGGTTGTCCCCTCATTCTCAAACACCAGCCCAGCCTTTTTCAGCCAAGCAACGGCTCTCCTTACCTTCTTAAGCCCTTCTACCTCGGGAACTTTGTGTTGCCTAGCAAGGCTTCCAATAGCTCCTCCATCACGGCCACCCCATAAATTAAGTCAACTGGCTATGGTGACTTCTGTGGTCCTGGGGCAACTCCTTCTCTCTCTAACCTGGGGGAGACAAGGCGACCCTGCAGGTTGTCAGTGTGCCAGGAATGCCACCTTTAATTGGTCCAAGAGAAACTTTATTACTCCACAGCTAGTGCCCACGGTTGATTCTCTTCCCCCCTTCCCCATAACAAATTATCCTAATGATCTGACCCAAGACCAGATGTTAATTGCAATGGAAAGTAATCAATTTCCTTTTACTGAGCACGAACTCATTTGCAAGGGAAGTCAGGGAGACGATTCCCCGTTCTTAATGAGCCATAAGTGTAGGAAGCCTTCTGGGTGTCTTGTGTCTCGTCCAGCTCGGCTGCAATGCACCTGCTTTTCTTGATGAGATTTCCTGGTGGCTTTGACTGTCCTCCCCCACCCCTGATTTAAGGGCTTGGCTTGGCCCACTGGGATGTGAAAGAGCGGATGTCCATCCTTTCCTTCCTTCCTTCCCTCTCTTCCTTCCTTCCTTCCTTCCTTCCTTCCTTCCTTCCTTCCTTCCTTCCTTCCTTTTACCCTCCCTCCTTCCCTTCCTTTGTTTTCCATGTCTCCTTCCTTCTTTCCTTCCTTCCTTTTTTCCTCCTTCCTTCCTTCTACCCTCCCTCCTTCCCTTCCTTTGTTTTTCCTTTTTCTCTTTCCTTCTTTCCTTCTTTCCTTCCTTCCTTCCTTCCTTCCTTCCTTTCCTTCCTTCCTTCCTTCCTTCCTTCCTTCCTTCCTTCCTCCTTTCTTTGTTTTTCTTCTTTCTCCTTCTTCCTTCCTTCCTTTTACCCTCCCTCCTTCCCTTACTTTGTTTTCCATCTTTCTCCTTCCTTCCTTCCTTCCTTCATTTCTTCTTCCTTCCTTCCTTCCTTCCTTCCTTCCTTCCTTCCTTCCTTCCTTCCTTCCTTCTACCCTCCCTCCTTCCCTTCCTTTGTTTTTCCTTTCTCCTTCCTTCCTTCCTTCCTTCCTTCCTTCCTCCTTTCTTTGTTTTTCTTCTTTCTCCTTCCTTCCTTCCTTCCTTCCTTCCATTCATTCATTCATTCTCTCTTCTTCCCTCCCTCCTTCCCTCCTTTGTTGGGGTTTGTGGGGAGGAGGAGGAGGACTGTGGGGTCTTTGGTGCTCCCTGAGTTTTGTTGTTTTCTCGCAGATCTTTCATTACCCAATAGTTGATAACATTATCAGTGCTGGAGGAGGAGGAGGAAGAGGAGGAGGGGGAGGAGGAAGAGGAAGACGAGGATGAGGACTATGGGGTCCTTGGTGCTCTCTGAGCTTGATTGTTTTCTTGCAGACGTTTCATTACCGAACTAGATAACATCATCAGTACTAGAAGGGAGGGCAAGGCCCTAATATCTAAAAAAGAGCAATTCCCATTCCCTCCCCACCAGCATTCCAAATATGGAAATGCAGAGAATAGGAAGAAGTTTGGAAATGCACAAGAAGATAGAGCAGCAGACTCAGAAGCACAACAGTGATATTATTAGGACACAAGAGACGCACGTTGCTCAGAAAAGTTATTTTCAGAATTTGGAGGAAAGACATTTTTTTTTTTTTTGGCCTAACCATTAAATATCCCCTTGTATGTGACGACACTTCATCCATCCTCCAACTATGTGACTAATAAAATTAGAAGAAAAAAAGATAGGTTATCCTGCAAAAATTGATCAATCCAGATTTCAATAAGTAAAGCGGGCAGAAGTTGGATGTTAAGAGTGCTGGACCAACACCAAGGAAAATCAGATTAAAATGCTGGCTGTAGAATAGAACTTTCAGTATTCGCACAGATTTATTAAACAGCTTAGTAGATTAATGCACCCGTGTTCAATGTTCATACAATGCTTTAAACATCAGCTAACCAACGATCAATGGATTTGCAAAAAATATATCGAACCAAAGAAACAAGCAAATCAACAATCAAAGCAACCGAAGAATCAAAACTAGAACATAGAATAGTAAGAGTTGGAAGGGGCATTAGAGGACTTTTAGTCTAACCCTTTACTTGGGTAGGAGACCCTATACCATTTAGATAAATGGATGTCCAGTCTCTTTTTGAAAGCACCCACAACTTCTGAAGGCAAGCTATTCCACAGATTAATTCATCTCACTGTCAAGAAGGTTCTTCTTAATTCCAAATTGCTTCTCTCCTTGCTTAGTTTCCATCCATTGTTTCTTGCCTTGCCTTCTGGTGCCCTGGAAAATAATTTGATCCCCTCTTCTTTGTGGCAGCCCCTCAGATATTGGAACACTGCTATCATGTCTCCCCTAGTCCTTCTTTTTATTAGACTAAACATAACCAAATCCTATAACCGTTCTTCATAAGTTTAAGTCTCCAGGCCTTATATCATCTTAGTTGCTCTTCTCTGTCCTCTTTCCAGAGTATCAACATCTTTTTTTTTTTTATTTTGTGGTGACCAGAACTGGATGCCATATTCCAAGTGTGGTCTTACTAAGGCTTTGTAAAGAGGTACTAGAAGCTCACTATACTAGAAGTAATAGAACTAATCTGTTATATATTTGCAACATTAAATATATTCTGTAAATGCCAATTATGATTGACTTGGGGCAGACATCGGATCCCTGAAGGAAGAAAATGCTATGAACAGAGCAAATGGTCTTAGGTGAGAGAAAGACTCAAGATTGAAGAGACAGAGAAATGAAAAAAAAAATTACACCCCGATGAAAACTGAGCAATCAGAAAGTGCTAGGTTACAGCAGCAAATGTTCCTGAGACTAAGGTTTAAGATTTTAACCAACCTGATTTACTTCTTCTCCAGAAGTTTTCTGTGGGAGGAGAAAGGGAGAGTTGGAACAGGGGAATAGGAGCAGAAGAATCAGGAAACAAGAGAGAAAAAGTGAACATCAGCAGCAGAATGGATGGCCTCATCTACCTCAGTCTCGGGTGATTGGTCCAGTCTTGCCTAGATCCTAATATGATCTTCAGCAGTGTATTCCTATAGGACAGGGGTTCTCAACCTTGGCAACTTTAAGACTTGTGGACTTCAACTCCCAGAATTCCTCAGCCAGCTGGCTGAGGAATTCTGGGAGTTGAAGTCCACAAATCTTAAAGTTGCCAAGGTTGAGAACCCCTGCTATAGGAACACGTCTCAGAAAAGAAACAGGGACAATTTAATTCAGAACCTTGGACAGCTCTCAGGAAAGAGATGTTACAGATTACAAAAAAGGTTTAAGTCAGAATAACAGAGTTGGAAGGGACCTTGGAGGTCTTCTAGTCCAACCTCCTGCTCAGGCAGGAAACCCTAGACCAGTGATGGCGAACCTTTTAGAGACCGAGTGCCCCAAACCTGCCCCCTGCCCCCGCTCCACCTCCCTCCCTGCCTGCTCTGCCCCCACCCGCCCCCTGCCCCGCCTGTCTGCAGGGCCACGCACTGCCTCCATGGCCTGCCACAGATCGCCCTGGCAGCCCTGCAGCGCCATGGCAGCCATGCCTTCTGCCCACACTCCGCAACATCATCTGCACACTATGGGGCACGAGGGCGGAGTCTTGTCCCTGCTTCCCAGGTATGTTCTTGGCTGTGCTGCCTGGGGGGGGTGACTCTCCTCTAGAGGGGTCTGCTGATGAGGAGGGGGCTGTGGGGTGAGGCGGGGCTGGGGCGACGGCACATGTGCCCATAGAGAGGGCTCCGAGTGCCGCCTCTGGCACCCGTGCCATAGGTTCGCCACCACTGCCCTATACCATGTCAGACAAATGGCTGTCCAGTCTCTTCTTAAAATCCTTGTAAGTCCTTGACCTCCATCCACAATTCAGCCCAGCTGTTTTCATTTCTAAGCGAGACACTTGTTAAGTGAGTTTTGCCCCCTTTTATGATTTGGCTTGTCTCCGTTGTTAAGTGAATCGCTGCAGTGATGTGGTTTTAAAGTGAAGCTGGCTCTCCCATTAATTTCGCTTGATAGAAGGTTGCAAAAGGGAACCCAGGGACCCTGCAACCATCATAAATATGAGTCGGTGGCCAAATATCTGAATTTTGATCACTTGACCACAGGGATGCTGCAACGGTCATAAGTGTGAACTTTCATAATTTGACTGAGTACCATTGTAACTTCGAATGGTCCCTAAATGTACTGTTGCAAGTCAAGGAGTGGCTGTACTTGGTTGTTGAGCTTCTCTCTGTGTCTCTGAATGACTTTTCAATCCACGGTGTGTGATATTGAGGGAGCTTAAGACAGGGGTAGGCAACTTTGGCTCTTTTATGATTCATGGACTTCAACTCCCAGAATTCCTGAGCCAGCCATGCTGAGGGGAAAGGGAGAGGTTTCCATGCTGAGCCGTGCTGGCTCAGGAATTCTGGGAGTTGAAATCCACGAGTCATCAAGGGAGCCATAGTTCCCCCATGCTGGCTCAGGAATTCTGGGAGTTGAAATCCACGAGTCATAAAAGAGCCAAGGTTGCCTACCCCTGGTCTAGGAGGCTCACCACTTAGAACAGGAGGACTTAGCCCAGAGGTAGGCAACCTTGGCTCTTTTATGACTCATGGACTTCAGCTCCCAGAATTCCTGAGCCAGCATGGGGAAAACTTTGGCCCCTTCATGACTCGTGGACTTCAACTCCCAGAATTCCTGAGCCAGCGTGGCTCAGCATGGAAACCTCTCCCTTTCCCCTCAGCATGGCTGGCTCAGGAATTCTGGGAGTTGAAGTCCACGAGTCATGAAGGGGCCATAGTTCCCCCATGCTGGCTCAGGAATTCTGGGAGTTGAAGTCCACGAGTCATAAAAGAGCCAAGGTTGCCTACCCTTGCTCTAAAAAGACAACCTGTTTCTCTTTCCAGCTGTGTATACTCTACCAGATCCAATACACGATAAAGGAGCATAATCAAATGTCTGGGGGCAATACAATTACTCTCAGATGAGATATAAAAATAACTGTGAAATAAATATGGAAATCAGGCAGAAAATATAACCAAAGGAGTTTGTCTAACTGAGGACAATGTTAATATGAAGAAAAATAAATAAATTCTTCTACAAAAATGGAAGTTGGCAAGAAAACCAATTCAATTCAGATATTGCTTCTCCAAAAGTTATTTCATCATGTGAATAATTAATGATACGATGATTGATCGCAAAACATCTCACTGGAAAGTTCCTTAGCAAACTGGATCGTCCTATTTTAAATGATTTTCTTTTCAACGTCATACGTGCATCCAACTTTTCCTAGACAACTTTCCCAATGCAGTCTAAAAGGATCTAAAAAAAAAGTTATCTCCCAATACAACACAGTCCATACCTTAATTTTAGAAAAGAAAAGTGTATTTTTCATGCCTTAAAATAGTTACAAACTTTATATTCAAAGATAAAAGATCTCAGGTTATGTGTCTATGGAGATTCTCAATCATCCAGGTTGTGGTTGTCCCAAATGGTATAAGGGTTTCCTGCCTGAGCAAGGTCCCTTCTAACTCTGTTATTCTATTCTATTCTATTCTATTCTATTCTATTCTATTCTATTCTATTCTATTCTATTCCATTCCATTCCATTCCGTTCTTTCTTACTTCTATTCTATTCTATTCTTTCCTACTATTCTATTCTATTCTATTCTATTCTATTCTATTCTATTCTATTCTATTCTATTCTATTCTATTCTATTCTATTCTATTCTATTCTACTCTAATGTTCTGTTCTTTTCCACCTGGGTGATACATCATTTCCCCACAATTCTGGAGGTCTTTGAGACAAATACAGTGGTGAGATTCGGAGATCAGGCTAGCTAAGTTTATTACCATTAATAACATTGTTTTAAAAAATGTATGCCGAGATAATGAGGCTGATCAAATCTCATGCTTCAGGTTGCCAGTTTATTGCCACTGGGGTCAACGAGGGTGTCTCTCTTCAGCAGGGCAACACTTGAGATACCGGAGTTTTATTATTTATTTTATTTCGCTGTTAACCTTATTTTTATTAGCTATAGTTGGCAGCTCTTCTGGCACTTCAAAGGAGCCTAATATAAAAATTTGCAAATTGTGGGACACCAACAGAGCAGTGGAGAACATCCTATAGAAGTTGCTGAACTAGAAAAGCTCAGACGTTCCAGCCAGACCAACAGTAGGGGATGATGGTATAACAGATGAAAAAAAGTTGGAAGGAACCTTGAAGGTCTTCTAGTCCAACCCCCTGCTCAAGCAGGAGACCCTGCACCATTTCAGACAAATGATTGTCTTAAAAACCTCCAGTGTTGAGGCACCCACAACCTCTGAAGGCAAGCTGTTCCACTAGTTAATTGTCCTCTCTGTCAGGAAGTTTCTCCTTAGTTCTAGGTTGTTTCACTCCTTGATTAATTTCTATCCATTGCTTTTTGTCCTTCAGGTGCTTTGGAGAATAGCTTGACTCCCTCTTCTTTGTGGCAACCCCTGAGATACTGGAGCCCTGCTATCATGTCCCCCCTAATCCTTCTCTTCATTAAACTTGACATAACCAATTCTAGCAACCGTTCTTTATATGTTTCAGCCTCCAGCTACCTAATCATCTTTGTTGCTCTTCTCTGCACTCTTTCTAGAATCTCAACATCTTTTTTACATCATGGGGACCAAAACTGGATGTGGTATTTCAAGTGTGTTCTTAGCAAGGTGTTATAGAGTGATACAACTAGACTGTCATGGTTCTGAGGCTAACGACCAAAAAAAACAAACAAACAACAGAACTCCAAGGCTAGAGGTTTCCTCAAAGAACATGTTTATTGGTTACATAGCATCGGCACGATCAAAAGTGAAACCAAGATTGACATTCCCTCCAAAGGGTTACACTATTACAAAGTCAAACTTCCCGCTATGTGGGAAGAATGGATGGAAAAAGCGATGGAGCTAATAGAGATGGCAAAATTAACTGTCATACATATGAAGCAGTTGGCAAGCGTCTGAATTTTGATCAGGTGATTATGTGGCTCTTGGAATGGCTGTAAGTGTGAGAAAAGGTCCTAAGTCAAAAAAAGATGTTGGGACTCTAGAAAGAGTATAAGAGAGGAGCAACAAAGATGATTAGAGGTCTGGAGGCTAAAACATATAAGGAAAGGCTGCTGGAATTGGATATGTCTAGTTTAATGAAGAGAAGGACGAGGGGGGACATGATAGCAGTGTTCCAATATCTCAGGGGCTGCCCCAAAGAAGAGGCAGTCAAGCTGTTCTCCAAAGCGCCTGAAGGCAGGATGAGAAGCAACGGATGGAAACTAATCAAGGAGAGAATCAACCTAGAACTAAGGAGAAACTTCCTGACAGTTAGAACAATTAACCAGTGGAACAACCTGCCTCCAGAAGCGGTGAATGCTCCAACACTGGACGTTTTTAAGAAGAGACTGGACAACCATTTGTCAGGTTTCCTGCCTGAGCAGGGGTTGGACTAGATGACCTCTAAGATTCCTTCCAAATTTATTATTATTATTATTATCACTTTTTTTCAGTGCCATTGTAACTTTGAATGGTCACTAAATGAACGGTTGTAAGTCGAGGACTACCTGTGTACGCTGTTAGAAACCTGGACAGATGTTTAATCTGACCAGCTTGGATGGCACAGTGCTGGTACAATATTGGCCCAGTTTACCAATAACAGCAAAACAAAAAAATCCTATCTCTTTTCCCAAAGCGAAAGGGAATTTTTGGCTACTTCCAAAATAGCAGATTTTCAAATCATTCAGCCTTCATGGCTAAGAATTGTGCAGATAATTTTGTGAGCTTGTGCGAGCTTGAATCACGGTTGTCATTTTTTTAAGGGAAAGACTGTAAAAGCATCTTTGAAGACAGCTAAGAAACTAGCAAAGCATCCTTCCAGTCCAGTTTATGATTCAGCAGCTGCCAACTAGATGCTTCTAGAAAACCCACAAGCAATGTATGAAGACATTAGCCTGTTTGTACTCAGCGGTTAGCATTAAGATAAACTATCTGAGCAAATGGATAATTAAATATAATTATCGTGATTAATAATTATTTGAGTTTCGGTCCTCCGGGCTGTTTTTCACCCAGTTCCTTCGAAGTTGTACGCAGTGTAATCTTTTACTGTGTGTAGATTTTAGGAGCAAATGGATATCTATCTCAGAAGCTACCCACAGACTACTACAGCCACATGGAATCAGCATAGCATGCAAGCCAACTCAAAACCTCCTAAGCAAACCAAAAGACCCAACTACCCCAAAAGAAAAAAAAAAAACAGGAGTCATTTACAACATACAAAGTAAGGATCGCAGCAACCACTATGTAGGACAAAGAGGTAGAAAACTGTCAAAAGGCATCCATGAACACCAACTAGCAGTCAGAAGACATGATGAAAACTCCTTAATGGACAGAATTCATCATGGTTTTAACCGGGAAACTATGAGTATCCTAGATCAAGCCAAGTTGAAAAACACTAGGGGATTGCTGAAAGGCTGGAACTCAGACAAATCGGCCATCAACAGGCACATGGAGATAAACAACATCTACATACCATTCAAAAGAGACCACGAAAAAGCCCAAAAGGAAACAAAAAAGATGAAAACATCTCCTGGCTAGCAATCAACACACAGATGAGCAGTTTCCTTGACTTCCTAGCTTACATTAAATCCACACAAATGACGAAAGGAGGCTGGAAATTGTGAGTAGCCAGAATAACAGAATATCAGCATTGGAAGGAACCTTGCAGATCTTCTAGTCCAACCTACAGCTCAATCAGGGGTAGGCAACCTTGGCTCTTTTATGACTCATGGAGTCATAAAAAAGTCATAAAAATGGAGTCTTTTATGACTCACGGCTGGCTCAGGAATTCTGGGAGTTGAAGTCCACGAGTCATAAAAGAGCCAAGATTGCCTACCCCTGCCCTATACCATTCAGGACAAGTGATTGATCAGGGACACTTCAAAGTGATGGGAACATCAGCAAGAGAAAACCATTCATGACCTTGGACATTCTCAGTCCTCCAGGTCATAATTGTCTCAAAGGTGCTTTTTCAAAAGGCAACTGGACTTTCTTTGTTTTTTTTTCTTGAAGATGTTTTGCCTCTCATCCCAGAAGCTTCTTCAGTTCTGACTGAATGGTGGAGCATAGGATTCCATTCCAAGTTACTACAACAGTGAAAAAAAGGGACTTAGGACCCTTTTTCACACTTACAAGCGTTGCATCGTCCTCGTGGTTGCATGATCAAAATTCAGAGGCTCAGCAACTGGCAGGTATTTACGCCGGTTCCCCTGTCCCGCAGTCATGTGATAACATGAGCCGAGGTGGCGCAGCAGTTAGGGTGCAGTACTGCAGGCCACTTTAGCTGACTGTGTTCAGCAGGTCAGCGGTTCAAATCTCACCGGCTCAAGGTTGACTCAGCCTTCCATCTTTCCGGGGTAGGTAAAATGAGGACCCAGATTGTTGGGGGCAATGTAAATATATATATACATTGCTTACTGGTGTACACCGCTTAGAGAGTGCTTGAACTTAAAGTGGTATATAAGTCTCATAAATAAATGAATGAATGAATAAATAAATAAATAAATCCCCTTTTGTGACTGTTTGACAAGCAAAGTCAAGGGGGAAGCCATATGTCAAGGACTACCTGTATGCCCCATCCACCCTCCTTCGTTGCCACAATTTTATTTTAAAAGTTTGCCGCAAGCTGGGAGATTAATTCCTGAATTTTATCCAGAGATATCTATACCTTGCTCAGATTGTTCCACCTCTGCTTTCCGGCTGCCTCTAAGAACACAACAACTTCTCTAATCACAAAGTCAAATTATAAGGAGGTTTGAATGCAGTAAAAAAAAAAAAAAGCAGGGGAAAGGAAGTGAGTAGACAACAGATTGTGATGGAATAAAAATAAGTAACTGGTTAGGAGGCTAAAGCTTTTAGCCAGGGAAGCTAACAACTACACATAGGTCTGCTGGAGAAAGTAAAATTGCCCATGCCCTACTTTTTCCTTCATTGAAATGGAATAAAAGCCAAGAGACATGATGTCATGAAATTATCCTCCCAATTAAGCATTGTCTCTCTGTCTCTGTCTGTCTCTGTCTAAGCCGACTTGCCTTCTCAGCTTGGTACACTGGACACAGCCTCTCAAAATTGCCTGGACTGGTCTGTTTTGTCCAGTGGAGAGAAGGAACAAAGGCAGTGATTGAAAACAGATTCTAATTAATGATCTTAGTTACTTGGATGCTGGCCCAAGTGTTTTAAGGTCCTTTGGTTTTCTTGGGAGAAAGCTTTTTGTTCTGGAGAAATTCTAGAGGACTGTAATCATACTAGAGCAGTGGTTTCTCCAACCTTCTTTCTCAATAATCCCATCCTAGGATGAGCCTATAGAATGAGAGAGCAGGAAGAGACCTTGGAGGTCTTCTAGTCCAACCCCCTGATCAAGCAGGAGACCCTATACCATTTCAGACAAGTAGCTGTCCAGTCTCTTCTTGAAAGCTACTGGTGATGGAGCACTCACAACTTCTGGAGGCAAGCTGTTCCACTGATTAATTGTTCTCACTGTTAGGATGTTTCTCCTCAGATAAACCATTTTATCGAATAAAGCATTTTATCACGTTTATCCAGTGGATAAACCATTTGAAGTAAGACCAATGCTTCAATAGTCCTATCCTAGGATGGGCCTACAGAATGAGATAGTTGGAAAGGACCTTGGAGGTCTTCTAGTCCAACCCCCTGCTCAAGCAGGAAACCCTATACCATTTCAGACAAATGGCTGTCCAGTCTCTTCTTGAAAACTTTCAGTGTTGGAGCATTCACAACTTCTGGAGGCAGGTTGTTCCACTGGTTAATTGTTCTAACTGTCAGGAAGTTTCTCCTTAGTTCTAGGTTGCTTCTCTCCTTGATGAGTTTCCATCTGTTGCTTCTTGTCCTGCCTTCAGCTGCTTTGGAGAATACGTGGTGACTTTCGTCTTCACTGTGACAGCCCCTTCCAATATTGGAAGACTGCTATCATGTCACCCCTAGTCCTTCTAGAAGACCCCTCTGCCCAGATGTTCTTCTTCCCCCTCCCTTCAGGTCCCAGCCCAACCAACATGGAGGTTTTCCAAGGATGTTGGTTAAGCCTCAGCGTGCCTCTCTAAGCGGGTGTTGTGTCTCCCTTAAAGATGGGAGCGTTGAAATTTTTTTTCTCTCTCTCTCTCTCTCCTTCGCTCGGCATTTATTTTGTGCAGGTGTGCACTTTGCAAGCACCAAATCAGCGCTCTGCCAAAGTGTTCTTGTTAACATTTATCACCCCTTCCTCTTAGTCATCACGGCCACCAGCCTCCCTTGGGGAACGTCATGCTAATTCAGTCAAAGATTTAGCACCGGTCCCCTGGGTGGGTCCCCGATGATAACAGCCACACAAAAGAGAAAGGAAAGAGACTCATACAGAGAGAAGTCAAAGCAAGGTAAACCTTATTGCTTTTGTTATTATTGTTGTTGTTTTATGGATGTAGCCTAGGACTTTTTTTTAAATTGTTTCATCGGATCGCATCCTTTCTTGCAGATACAAAGATCCTCAGCGTCATCAACAGTGAGGAGAACCACCAACGGCATCTCCTCGGCCGGCCTTAGGTCTTTTTTTGATCGACCGATTCTTGCAAACTGAGCATGATGGAAAACAGAGAATCCTCGACTTACGACTGCACTTTGAGCTGAAAATTTCTGCTGCTAAGCCAGACAGCTGTTCAGTGAGCTTTGCCCCCATTTTGCCATCTTTCTGGCCCCAATTGTTAAAGGAATCAATGCAGTTGTTAAAATTAGTAACCGTGAAGATAGTTTCCCCATAGACTGTGCGGGGGAGATGGTTGCAAAAGGGGATCACGTGACACCACAGGAAGGCTGCAACAGTTGTTCAGTGTGAAAAACTTTTTTTTCAACGTGGTTGTAAATTCGAACAGTCACTAAATGAATGGTTGTAACTCAAGGGCTTCCTGTACTTGGAAAGACAACATAATTTCCTTTTTTTGGGGGGGGGGGGGATCCAGGATGAGACTGGATGGTCCTTCCTACTATATTTTCCTTGGTTAACAGGAAGTTTTGAAAGAGGATATGCTTAAAGTGTCATGGTTATAATAATAATAATAATAATAATAATAATAATAATAATAATGATGATGATGATGATGATGATGATGATGATAAAATTGGAAGGGACCTTGGAGATCATCTAGTCCAACCCCCTGCTCAGGCAGGAAACCCTATACCATTTTGGACAAATGGCTGTCCAGTTTCTTCTTAAAAACTTCCAGTGTTGGAGCATTCACACAGACAGATGAAACTCTTCAAAGAACTCCGAGGCGTTGTTTACCTTAAAGAATCTTTATTCGAGTAGCATAGCATCTGCACATATATAGGCAAAGCCAAAATCTGAATTCCCCTCTCCTGAGCACATAGTATCAAAGCACAATTCCCTCCTCTAATTTACAGTCATAAATCACATTCTCCAGTTAGTTTGAAATGTAGACTTTCCCTCCCATTCTCCAACCTGCCAATTCTTATCATCTCTTATTTCAAAAACCTTGGTTCTCACACTAGTTACAGTATTGTTATGTCTAACTAAACTCCCATGCACATTCTTCCCCCCCCCCCAGTATCATCTAATTCCAACTCTAATTCTAAGAGTAAAACATAGGAAGGAAAATGGCTGCATCTCCATATGTTGTCAAAGCAAGAACATCCGATGTTAGCAGCATTGACGTAAGGGCTGCTCTGTTTTGGGGGAGATCTGCCCGCTTTCCTTTCAATTTAAGTTTAATATAGTACAGGTGGTCCTTGACTTACAACAGTTCGTTTAATGACCATCCAAAGTTATGACGGCACTGAAGAAAGCAACTTAGGACCATTTTTCACACTTACGACCATTGCAGCACCCCCAGGATTTACACTCGGATGCTTGACAACCGGTTCACGCTTATGACAGTCGCTGCGTCCCGGGGTCACGTGATTCCCTTTTGCGACCTTCCAACAAGCAAAGTCGAGGGAAAAGCTGGATTTACTCAACAACTCTGTCACTAACTTGAGAACTGCAGTGATTCACTTAACAGCTGTGGCAAGAAAGGTCATAAAACGGGGCAAAATTCACTTCACAAATGTTTCACTTAGCAACAGAAATATTAGGCTCAAATGTGGTAGTAAGGTGACCTGTACAAATTTTATTTATTTGTTGTATTAAAAAAAAATCTGACACTAGCCGGAGTATAGAACAATTCAAAGACGTAGCGTCAGAACAGATCTGGAAGGAAACTTGGAGGTCTTCTAGTCCAACCCCCTGCTCAAGCAAGAGACCCTACCCCATTTCAGACAAGTGGCTGTCCAGTCTCTTATTAAAAACTCCCAGTGTCAGAATATCCACAACTTCTGGTGGCAAGCGGTTCCACTGGGTAATCGTTAGGAACTTTCTCCTTAATTCCAGGTTGCTTCTCTCCTTGATTGGTTCCCGTCCATTGTTTCTTGTCCCACATTCAGGTGCTTTGGACAATAGGTTGACCCCCCTCCTCTTTGTAGCAGCCCCTCAAATACTGGAATACTGCTATCATGTCACCCCTAGTCCTTCTTTTCTCTAGACTAGCCATACCCAACTCCTGCAACCGTTCTTCATATGTTTTAGTCTCCAGGCCTTTAATCATCTTCGTTGCTCTTTTTGTATATTTTTGAACTTTGGAAAAAGTCTCAACATCTTTGGAAAAAGTAATGCAAGAAAATGTGGGGATACCCAGCCCACAGGATTGTCAAGAGTCAGACATGACTGAAGGGATAACCTCATCATCATCATTGTACAAACACACACACACACACATACAAAGCACACGCCTGTAGGCTGTGCCAGTCTTCCAAGTTGCCCATCACTCGACAAAACAACATAAAACTGTGAAAAGTAGAGGTTTTTTTTTAATAAAAAAAGCTTAGCAACCTTTGAGCACAAATGAATAGCATTAGAAGGTAACAATGCTAACTAATCCGTGCCTTCAAGAGGCATGACTAAGTCAAGGGTAATTCTTCTTTTTTAGAAGAGCTATAAATAAGCCCTTTCTTTGACTGGAAATTAATGGAGAATCAGAGGCGCCACAAAGCGAGGCTCAAGCAAACAATCACAGTCGTGACACAACCTTATTGATCTCCCCGATTTATAGGTTTGACCCTCCCCCACAGAAAGGAGCAAGACTTGAGATCGTTGAGCCACTCAAGCAAGACCTCAAAACTCAATGTCAAAGACAGGCAAGATTTGGGAGAAAGTCTTCTCAACTTTCAAAACCACAGTCTTGGATGTTCTCTGTCTCTCTCTGAGAATCATTGCTGTAGAGTGTCACGCAGACAAGTCCCTCAGTTTTGAGAGATTACAGAAGTAAAGAAATTCAACTCTATGGAAGAGAACATTTGAAACTCAGGGCTGAACTGTGGGGTCCTTGGTGCTTTCTGAGCTTGGTGGTTTTCTGGCAGATGTTTCATGGCCCAGCTAGGTAACATCATTAGTGCTAGAAGGGAGAATGGTTTGTGGGGAAGGGGGAAGAGGAAGAGGAGGAGGACTGTGGGGTCCTTGGTGCTCTCTGAGCTTGGTGGTTTTCTTGCAGATGTTTCATGGCCCAGCTAGGTAACATCATCAGTGCTAGAAGGGAGAATGATTTGTGAGGAAGGGGGAAGAGGAGGAGGAGGAGGAGGAGGAGGAGGAGGAGGAGGACGACGACTGTGGGGTCCTTGGTACTCTCTGAGCTTGGTGGTTTTCTTGCAGATGTTTCATGATCCAGCTAGGTAACATCATCAGTGCTAGAAGGCAGAGGAGTTTGGGAGGAGGAGGAGAAGGAGGAGGAGGACGACGACTATGGGGTCCTTGGTGCTCTCTGTGCTTGGTGGTTCTCTTGCAGAAGTTTCTGCAAGGTAGTAGCATCATCAGTGCTAGAGGGCAGAGGAGTTTGGGAGGAGGAGGAGGAGGAGGAGGAGGAGGAGGAAGAGGAGGAGGATGATGACTATGGGGTCCTTGGTGCTCTCTGAGCTTGGTGGGTTTCTTGCAGATGTTTCATAACTCATAACTAGGAACACAGAGAAGATAACAATAAACCACAGCCTCATCAAGCAACTACCAAGAAGAAAGCAACATTTCCAACTAATACTGACAGAACAAAACACTAGTATATAGCTCTCTGTATAGTATATACCGAGAGCAACCCTCCCCCCCCCTTGTAGCACTGATGATGTTCCCTACTTGGCTCATGAAGCATCTGCAAGAAAACCAAGCTTAGAGACCACAAATTCAACGCTGGAAAGCAAACACTTCATTTGGTTGTCTATGGAGATTCTGAGTCATCCAGGTCATGGCTGTCCCAGAGGTGCTTTTCCAAAAGGCACCTGGACTTTTTTGGTTTTGTTTTTTTCCTTGAAGACGTTTCGCTTCTCAGCCAAGAAGCTTCTTCGGTTCTTCAGTTCAGTTCAGTACTCAAGAAGCTTCTTGGAGGAGAAGTGAAACATCTTCAAGGGGAAACCCAAGGAGGTCCAGGTGCCTTTTGGAAAAGCACTTTGGGGACTTCATTTGGAAGTAGAGGCTCAAGGTCTTCTCTCCAAGGGGATACATACTTTTCACTGGTGACGAACATTTTGCTGCTAAATTTGTCTTAGGAGGGATCTAGAAACTGTCTGAGATCTGGACAGGTCTTCTATATGAGGCCAAGGAAGGTGGACTGGTGGGGACACATTGAGAGGTTTTGGTGGCTGCATCTTTGCTATGTCTATGTTTTTGCATGTATCCTGGACCCAAGTCCATAACTTCCTGTACTTGATTTTTTGTTTTTTAAAAAAATCAGATCTCTTGATCCAAGGAACAAAGGGAGCACCACCTTGTATCAGATAATTATAATATTCTACAACAAGAATAATCGGGTCAAGTAGAGACCTAACAACTGTATTGGCACAAGATGCTAAACTTAACCGAATAACCGAGTTGGAAGGGACCTCAGAGGTCTTCTAGTCCAACCCTCTGCAGGAGCAGGAGACCCTATGCTGTTTCAGACAAATGGTTGTCCAGTGTTTTCTTAAAAACTTCCAGTGTTGGAGCACCCACAACTGGTGGAGGCGAGCTGTTCCACTGGCTAATTGTTCTCACTGTTAGGAAGTTTCTCCTTAATTCCAAGTTGCTTCTCTCCCTTGATTAGCTGCCAACCATTGTTTCTTGTCCTGCCTTATGGTGCTTTGGAAAATAAGTTGACCCCTTCTTCTTTGTGGCAGCCCCTCAAATATTAGAAAACTAGGATGTTTCCCCTAGTTCTTCTCTTCACAAGACTAGACAAACCCAGTTCCTGCAATCATTCTTAATATGTTTTAGCTTCCAGCCCCCTAATCATCTTTGTTGCTCTTCTCTGCACTCTTCCTAGAGTCTCAACATATTTTTTGTATTGGGGCGACCAAAACTGGATGCAGTATTCCAAGTGTGGTCTTACTAAGGTATTATAAAGTGGTATTTACGTGATCCCCTGGACTGCAAGGCGATCAAACCTGTCAGTCCTAAAGGAGATCAACCCTGACCGCTCTTTAGAAGGCCAAATCCTGAAGTTGAAACTCAAATACTTTGGCCACCTAATGAGAAGGAAGGACTCACTGGAGAAGAGCCTAATGCTGGGAAAGATTGAGGGCAATAGAAGAAGGGGAACGACAGAGAATGAGGTGGCTGGATGGAGTCACTGAAGCAGTAGGCATGAGCTTAAATGGACTCCCGAAGATGGTAGAGGACAGGAAGACCTGGAGGAACGTTGTCCATGGGGTCGCGATGGGTCGGACACGACTTCACAATTAACAACAACAACATTTATGTGATCTTGATTCTATCCCTCTGTTAATACAGCAGAGGATTGCATTGGCTTTTTTTGGCTATTGCCGCACACTGCTGGCTCACATTTAAGTGATTGTCCACTAGGACTCCAAAATCCCACTCTCAGTGACTACTATTGAGCCAGGTACCACCTAATGTGTACCTGTACATTTGTTTTTTTCTTGCCTGTCATAGAGCCTTACTTTTCTCTACATTGAATTTCATTTTGTTAGATAGGTTCCAGTGTTCAATGGATACTATCAACTTCGACCAGATGCTTTATTATTATTATTATTTTAAATGTGCTTAGCATATAGACTATCCCCAGCCCATTTGGCTAAATAATTAGCCTTAATTTGCTGAGCTGGGTGATCCCTGAAAGTGGAGTGGTTCAGGAAGCGGGTCAAATGCCTTGTGTGAATATAACCTCTGGCGCACCGTACTTGGAAACAGAGGCTGTTTTTCTGAACCATCAGCAACATCTCAGCATGCACTCAACTGTAGTTCCGCTGCTACAAAGACTATGCAACTTGCTAATGTCTGTCAACATTACCTTTGACATCATTATGGCAATTGTCAAGAAAAATGCTACTCGTTCGTGCCCGGCGAAGAGCAGAGCGCGAGGAACATAACAACGGCAAAGTGTTCTGGGTAACCTTCCCCTTTCGCTCATTAAACTTGGCTTCCATTTACATTTTAATGATGCTTGATGTCTTCTGTATGCCAGTGTTTACTGCCATCTCTTTAAATGTAATCACTTTGGTAATGGGTAACTCTGACGCTGCAAATTAGGGCCGCACAAAAGTAACCTTTGCCATCTTCCTGCTGTAAGAAATGGAAATGCGCTAGGGCTGGTGAAGATGGTGGTGGGAGACTAGATAAAGTCAGGGCTGGTGGACAGAGGCTGGGCCAAACACGGTGGTCTTCTTCAAGCGGAGGTACTCGGCTACCGCAATGCCTCTTAGTAAGGTCACGATGGCATGAACTTGTGCTAAGAATGGATTGAAGGGTGGAACGATGGCACATTAATAATTCATTGGAGTCCATTGGAGTTGAATGAATGAATGAATGAATGAATGAATGAAATCTGAGCCCCAAAGCCAGAGTGTGATATCTAATCATCGTGCATATAAATATTTCCTACATTTTATGATTTTAATGGGAAGTCACCCAGAGTCGCTTTTTGGAAAGAGCTGGGTGGGAGGAAAAGAAGGAAGGAAGGAAGGAAGGAAGGAAGGAAGGAAGGAAGGAAGGAAGGAAGGAAGGAAGGAAGGAAAAAAGAAAGAAAATAAATCAACAAATAAGAAAGAAAAAATGAAAGAAGGATAAATGAATGAATGAACGAATGAATGAATGAATGAATGAATGAATGTAGAATCCCTGATGCACTCTGAGTTTAGTGGTTTTCTTGCACATGCTTTGTGACCCAACTAGTAATATCATCAATGTTAGCAGTGAGCAGGGATTCCTCTGTAATGTATATTATACATTATTGTATGTATTACGTACATTGTATACAAGTGGCTTCTCAGTGTTGGTGGGTGTGTTCTTAGTGATGTCTATTCCACTCCACTCCATTCCATTCCGTTCCATTCTTCTATTCCACTCCAGTCCAGTCCAGTCCAGTCCAGTCCAGTGCCTTCCATTCCATTCCATTCCATTCCATTCTTCTATTCCACTCCACTCCACTCCACTCCGTTCCATTCCATCCCATGATTTCATATTTAATAATGGAGTCACTGGTAAGATTTAGAAGTGGCAGGTTTCAGCTCCATCTTATGAAATTTCAATTTGTTTTCACTAAAACTGGACCTGATAATTTTTTCTAAGCTTGTTAGCAAACCCTAACCATTTAACATGGACATTAAATTGAATTATTTTCTGGGTTTGCCACAAAAGGACAAAACGAGGTTAAAACATTTTCCTCTTGGAGAAGTGTCGATGTCTGGCTAGAAATGCTGCAAGAGATGAAATTATTATATGATCCGAAAAGAAACAAGAATTTGGTTTTTTCCTCCTTTTTTGGGGGGTTAAAAATTAGAAGCCATAAAACATATCTTGAAAAGAATAGTGTGCAAATCCCAGCAATATATTATATGCTCCACTGCATGTCTACTTGTAATACAATATCAAGGCTTCAAGTTGAGCTCATGCGTACCATTTTTTTGGCAGCGTTTTACAAAATTACTTTGTTGTTCTTTCTTCCAGCCTGTGTTTCGGATTTCTCAGTCTAGCCTGTAATCCAGAAATTGCTAAGTAGTTTCCCATCCAAGTCCTCACCAAGCTTGATCCTGTTTAGCTTCCTAAATAAGCCAAACTTGGTTAAATATTATAATATAGTAAATCTGCTAAGAAACTTCAAGGAATTGGGAATATCTTGTCTAACAAATCTGTTAAGTGGACAACCACTTAAATATGAGCAAGCAGTGTGCTGCTTGCTGCCAAAAAGGCCAACACAGTGCTGGCTGCATTAACAGAGACATAGAATCAAGATCACGTGAAGTGTTAATACCACTTTACAAGGCCTTGGTAAGGCCACACTTGGAATCCTGCATCCAGTTTTGGTCACCGTGATGTAAAAAAAATGTTGAGACTCTAGAAAGAGTGCAGATAAGAGCAACAAAGATGATTAGGGGGCTGCAGGCTAAAGCATATCAGGAATGGTTGCTGGAATTGGGTATGTCTAGTTCAATGAAGAGAAGGATGAGGGGGGACATGATAGCAGTCTTCCACTATCTCAGGGGTGCCCCAAAGAAGAGGGAGTCAAGCTATTCTCCAAAGTGCCTGAAGGAAGGACAAGACGTAACAGATGGAAATGGATCAAGGAAAGAAGCAACCTAGAACTAAGGAGAAATTTCCTGACAGTTAGAACAATTGATCAGTGGAACAACCTGCCTCCAAAAGTGGTGAATGCTCCACTGAAAGTTGTAGGTGTTTCATCACTGGAGGTCTTTAAGAAGAGATTGGACAGCCATTTGTCCGAAATGGTGTAGGGTTTCCTGCCTGAGCAGGGTGTTGGACTAGATGACCTCCAAGGTCCCTTCCAACTTTTTTGTTGTTATTATTGTTATTATTGTTGTTGTTTTTATTTTGCCACAAAGAAGAGGGAGTGAAGTCATTCTCTAAAGCACCTGGTAAGGCCACACTTGGAATCCTGCATCCAGTTTTGGTCACCACGATGTAAAAAAGATGTTGAGACTCTAGAAAGAGTGCAGAGAAGAACAACAAAGATGATTAGGGGACTGGAGGCTAAAACCTATGAGGAACGGTTGCTGGAATTTGGTATGTCTAGTTTAACGAAGAGGAGCATGAGGGGGGACATGATAGCAGTGTTCCAGTATCTCAGGGGCTGCCACAAAGAAGAGGGAGTCAAGCTAATCTCCAAAGCGCCTGAAGAAGGCAGGACAAGAAGCAACGGATGGAAACTAGTCAAGGGGAGAAGCAACCTAGAACTAAGGAGAAATTTCCTGACAGTGAGAACAATTAATCAGTGGAATGGCTGATTCAATAAGGCTAATCCCTTCTCTTTCAGATACAACCACTTACAGGGCTATATCAGATATTCACAAAGGCAGGAAGATCGGGGTGTGTGTGTGTGTTTGGTCCTCTTCCAGCATCAGTGAAAGGGAGCCAAAGTTCAAGGAACATCTATTTTAATATCATAAATATTCATCCTTTATTTCTGCTTCTACTCAAGCACATACAAATAACAAATGAACCTCTACTTCCTTTTTTTCAGAGAGTGCTGCAAAGCACTCTGAGGTAGTGTGTAAGTCTAAGTGCTGTGGCTATTGCTATCATCACCAGCGAACACAACACCTTTAGGTACCACCACACTAGTTTAGTGTCTATCCCATAGCTCTCTTGTAATAATGCCTTGGGGTTGGAAGTCCCAAAGATGCTTTTTCAAGAGGCAACTGGACTTTCTTTTTTTCCTCTTTGAAGACATTTCGCTTCTCTTCCAAGAAGCTTCCTCAGCTCTGACTGGAAGGTGGGGAAGTCCACGAGTCATAAAAGAGCCAAGGTTGCCTACCCTTGGTCTAGAGAAAGTGCACCCATGGACTGACTTTCCATTTAATGACAAACAAAAGAATCACACAGCACACAGGGAGAAATTGCAAGCTGCCAAGATTCATTTTGATGGGGGCGAGAGAGAAGTGTCACAAAGGCATCAATAAATGCAGACTTGGCCCCACCGAGGATCTCCCAAACCGCCACTTTTAAAAGGACTCATAAATGATCGGTGCATATTTGTGTGCTCTCAAGCATTAAATTTAAATGGACCAAGCATTGAAGTCATTTTCAGTCCAGTGGCCAAAAGTCCTGACAATATCGTTTTTTGTTGTTTTTTTTAAAATCTAAAATGGATTGAGGTGAAATGAGATGACAGGAGATGAGGCTTCATTTCCAAATGGAGAAAGTGAAGGAGCCCTCGACACACGGCCGCCATGGATGGCAAAACTTCTATTGCTAAGCGAGATGGCACTTAAGTGAGTTTTGCCTCATTTTATGACCTTCCTTGCCGCAGTCATTAAGTGAATCCCCGTGATGGTTAAATGAGTCACACAGCTGAACCTGACTTCCCCAATGGGTTTGCTTGTCAGAAGGTCACGAAAGGGGATCACGTGACCAGTGGTGGGATTCAAATATGTGAACAACCGGTTCTCTGCATGGATGCCACTTCCGGAAGTCCATTCTGGGCCTGGACAACAAAAAATTAGCTACCGGTTCTGCCAAAGTGGTGCAAACTGGCTGAATTACACCACTATGTCTGTCTGTCTGTCTGTCTGTCTGTCTGTCTGTCTGTCTACCTACCTATCCATCCATCCATCCATCCATCCATCCATTCATCCAGTGGTGGGATTCAAATATGTGAACAACAGGTTTTCTGCATGGATGCCACTTCCAGAAGTCTATTCTGGGCCTGGACAACAAAAAATTAGCTACCGGTTCTGCCAAAGTGGTGCAAACTGGCTGAATTACACCACTATATCTGTCTGTCTGTCTGTCTGTCTATCTACCTACCTACCTACCTACCTATCCATCCATCCATCCATCCATCCATCCATCCATCCATCCATCCATCCATCCATCCATCCATCCAGTGGTGGGATTCAAATAGGTGAACAACAGGTTTTCTGCATGGATGCCACTTCCAGAACTCCATTCCAGGCCTGGACAACAAAAAATTAGCTACCGGTTCTGCCAAAGTGGTGCAAACTGGCTGAATTACACCACTATGTCTGTCTGTCTGTCTGTCTGTCTGTCTGTACCTACCTACCTATCCATCCATCCATCCATCCATCCATCCATCCATCCATCCATCCATCCATCCATCCAGTGGTGGGATTCAAATATGTGAACAACAGGTTTTCTGCATGGATGCCACTTCCGGAAGTCCATTCTGGGCTTGGGCAACAAGCTACCGGTTCTGCCAAATTGATGTGAACCAGCTGAATCCCACCACTGGATGTGACTCCCGGGATGCTGCCTGAATCCAGTCCAGTTGCCATGTGTCTGAATTTTGATCGTGGGACCATAGGGATGCTACAACGGCTGTAAGTGTGGGAAAAATGGTCCTAGGTCACTTTTTCAGTCCCATTGTAACTTCCAACAGTCATTAAATGAATGGTTGTAAAATGAGGATTACCTGTATTAAAACAACAGAGTCGCTCAGCCTAGAGCAGTGTTTCTCAACGTTGGCACTTCCACGATGTGTGGACTTTTCACTATTAACCATGACAACAATTAACCAGTGGAACAGCTTGCCTCCAGAAGTTGTGGGTGCTCCATCACTGGAGGTTTTCAAGAAGAGAGTGACAGCCACCTGTCTGAAAGTGTATAGAGTCTGCTACTTGAGCAAAGCACTGGACAAGAGAACCTACAAGGTCCCTTCCAGCTCTATTTGGATTGATTGATTGAATTAACCAGTGGAACAGCTTGCCTCCAGAAGTTGTGGGTGCTCCATCACTGGAG
Source organism: Crotalus tigris (assembly GCF_016545835.1). Classification (NCBI taxonomy): domain Eukaryota; kingdom Metazoa; phylum Chordata; class Lepidosauria; order Squamata; family Viperidae; genus Crotalus; species Crotalus tigris. The sequence goes on along the minus strand of NW_024096935.1, from coordinate 273,415 downwards.
GTTTTCAAGAAGAGAGTGACAGCCACCAGTCTGAAAGTGTATAAGGTCTGCTACTTGAGCAGAGCACTGGACTAGAGGACCTACAAGGTCCCTTCCAGCTGTATTTGGATTGATTGATTGAATTAACCAGTGGAACAGCTTGCCTCCAGAAGTTGTGGCTGCTCCATTACTGGAGGTTTTCAAGAAGAGATTGGACCAGGATGAAATAAAATTTCCTGCCTTGAGCAGGAGGTTGGACTAGAACACAGCTTCCCAACATTTCAGGCTTTGTGGACAGATGTGTGTGTGGGGAGAGGGTTTTGTTCCATGTGAGCGGCATTCACGTGAACCTGCCACTCACACAAATGGAGTGCACACACATGTGCTTGCCTGCTGCTTGTGCAAGTGAGGATGCATGTGTGTGCGCCTGCACTCGTCGGCTGTTTCCGCGGCTCGGTTGCAATCACCTCATGGCCCACTAGTGGGCCATATCCCACAGGTTGGGGACCCCTGGACTAAAAGGTCCCTTCCAGCCCTATGATTCTATGGTCTACATTCAACTATGTCATCTCCCTTCATCCCCTGGTGTTACAAGTGGTCCCCTCCAGCCAGCGTAACAGGTTGCAAGAAGTTTTCCTTGAAGGAGAACTAAGTTTGCATGATTGTCCTTAAGAGCGCAGCTTTAGTCACCTTCAGACGGACAGGGAGGGGAGTGTCTCCTGGAGGACAAGAGGGATTGGACCATCCTCATCGCTCCATCATTCGGGTCCTGTTGCAGTACTTGTGGAAGGAGGTGGGAGGAAGCTAATTATAACTGATAAATAGGGCTCCTGTTGTTAGCCATGTCATTGGGTTCACCTTTTTCACAGTCCCCTCTTTCCAGCTGCTTAATTAATTAGTGCATGGGAAGATCTTCTTTTTCTGTGATCTACAGATCGACCTTGCACCTTCCTGGGCTACTTCTGGATTGTTATCCCAAGAGTCTTCATCCCTTCCACATATCACAGAAGTGTCTCTCTAGGCAATGACTTCTTCTGGTCTCCTGAGAATTTTTGGTGGGATTATAAGAGTAACTCATGAGGGCAGGAGAACATCTAAAAAACTTGGATGGAACGAGTCATCACACTGTATTACCCAGCGGACAACCAGATACTCCCAGGAACTCCCAAACGTGGAGGAACATAGTGGTCCCCTAGGAAGGTCAACAGGAAATCAACCATGACTCTCCTTTGGAAGGACAGATAAAGCTGAAGCTCAAATATTCTGGCCATCTAATGAGAAGAGAGGACTCATGCTGGGAAAGATGGAAGTCAAAATGTCTATGGAGATCCTCAGTCATCCAGGTCATAGTTATCCCAAAGATGCTTGTTCATGAGGCAAGTGGACTTTCTTGTTTTTTTCTTTTCTTTGAAGATGATTCACTTCTCATTCAAGAAGCTCGTTCCGCTCCTTCCACCATCCAGTCAGGGCTGAAGAAGCTTCTTGGATGAGAAGTGAAATATATTCAAAGAAAAAACAAGACAGTCCAGTTGCCTCGTGGAAAAGCACCTTTGAGATGGAAGGCAAAAGGAGAAGAGGATGGCAGAGGGTGAGATGGTTACATAGTGTCATCAACTCAATGAACATGAATTTGGGGAAACTCTGGGAGACAGTGAAGGACAAGGGGAGGGGGGCTGGCATGCTATGGTCTATGGAGTGACGCAGCAGTTAGAGTGCAGTACTGCAGGCCACTTTAGCTGACTGTTCAGCAGGTCAGCGGTTCAAATCTCACCAGCTCAAGGTTGACTCAGCCTTCCATCCTTCCGGGGTAGGTAAAATGAGGACCCAGATTGTTGGGGGCAATGTAAATATATGTATATATATATATATACATTGCTTACTGGTGTACACCGCTTAGAGAGTGCTTGCACTTAAAACGGTATATAAGTCTCATAAATAAAAATAAATAAATAAATAAATAAATGACTTAGCAACTGAAGAACAATAGGATGGTCACCAACAACCAGCATTCAAGCCATACTTAGATGTTATGCTTTGGGAAACAAGAACTGTCTATCTAATAGCTGCTGTTAGTTCAATCCTAATTCAATTTCTCCAGTCCTCTTTAATACTGTACTGTCTAAATGTATTTAATACCAAACAGTTTTGTTGACACCAGATATGCTGTTCATTAAATGAAGGATATAGTTCTTGCTGTGTCTCTGTGGTAATCATAGTATCTAGAGATGGCCTTTTCCGGAACGTTAGAAAGAAACTTAATCTGGGTCCACCTTAGCTGGTATAAGACAAGAGAAAAAAAATGCTATCAAGATTCTGATATCAAGGAAGGATAATTCCAGTATTCCTTGCAGAATCTGTTTCCTGACTTGGCTTACCTCAAATGTTGAGATTCCTCTCAATCAGTGCAAATCAGAATTCATAATAATAGAGTTGAAAGGGACCTTAGAGGTCTGCTAGTCCAACCCAGATTGTTGGGGGCAATGTAAATATATAGATGTACATTGCTTACTGGTATACACCGCTTAGAGAGTGCTTGCACTTAAAGCGGTACATAAGTCTCATAAATAAATAAATAAATCTGGACAAATGGCTGTAAATAGCCAGTCTCTTCTTGAAAACCTCCAGTGATGGAGCGACCATGATTTCTGAGGGTAAAGCTGTTCCACTGGTTAATTGTTCTCAGTGTTAGGAAATTTCTCCTTAATTCCAGGTTGCTTCTCTCCTTGATTAGTTTCCATCCGTTGTTTCTTCTCTTGCCTTCTGGTGCTTTGGAAAATAAGTTGACCCCCCCCATTTTTTTGTGGCAGTCCCTCAAATATTGAAACACTGGGATCATGTTATCTCTAGTGAGTCCTTCTTTTCTCTAGGTTAGCCATACCCAGTTTCTGCATCATATCATTTTAGTCTCCAGGCCCTTAATCCTCTGAGTTGCTCTTCTCTGCACTTTTCCCAAAGTCTTAACATCTTTTTTGCATTGTTTGAATGTTGCCCCCAACTATCTGAGTTCTCATTTTACCGACCTGGAAAGGATGGAAGGCTGAGTCAACCTTGAGCCGGTCAGGATTGAACTCCAGGCAGTGGGCAGAGTTTGCCTGCAATACTGAATTCTAACCACTGTGCCACCAATGATGGAGAGCAAGGCACCTGGTGGTCTAGATATGTGTCATGGTTCCAACAGATGAAACTCTTCAAAGAACTTTGAGGCATTAAAGAATCTTTATTGGAGTAGCATAGCTTTGGCACGTACATGGTCGAAGCCAAAATCTGAATTCTCCTCCCCTAAACACATAGTATCAAAGCACAGTTCCCTCCTCTAATTAACAGTCATAAATCACATTCTCCAGTTAGTTTGAAATGAAGACCTTCCCTCCAGTTCTTCTACCCGCCATTTCTTATCATCTCTTATTTCAAACAACCTTAAAAAAAACACTCTACTACGATGTTGTTATGTTTAACTAATTCCTTCTTCCCCCCAGTATCATCTAATTCTAACTCTAAAAGTAACACACAAGGGGAAATTGGCTGCATCTTCATATATTGTCAAAGCAAGAACATCCGATGTTAGCAGCGTTGACAATACGTTTCTGCGTGAGATTGAAGGTTTGTTCTCCAAGCTTGTAGGTCGGTTTTTGAACATTTCACCTACACCCGAAGCCCTGATAAACAGAAAGACACCAACACTGGCACCCCCTAAGTTCCTCTGAAGATGTTACCTAGCCAGGTAACGTTCAGAAACCAACTCATAATCTTCACTCTCATCCTACATCCGAGCTACAGGTGTTCATCGCTATTGCATGTTTCTGCGTCTTTGGTTCACTGTGTTACACTTATTTAAGTCCCACCTTTTCCTTCTCTCCAGTTTCAAAACCATTCCCAGAGTGTGTCAGTCCTGCCATCCCGCCCTGCTTAGCTAGTTGTCAGGCTGCCATCAGAAATGGGGGGGAGGGAGCTGTAGGATGGGACGAAGGGGGGAGGATAGAGGAAAGGAAAGCAAAAATCTTCGTGCCATCCCATAAGAGCTTCAGGCTGTTCCAAGCTCACCCAAAGGAATGCAACATTCTCAAGCCCGCGCAGTGGGAACTGTTACCAAAATAATTAGTTTGAATACTATTGACACTTACTTTTATTTAATAATTTTTTATTTTTTATTTTTCCAAACTCTCCCCCATACATATACCGTGATATTTATCAGATGTTAACATACGTTCTTTTTACATTCATATATAAGCTACTTTTAATAAAATGAAATCAATACATACACACGACTTTTGGTGTTGCTCGCCCATTTCCCCTTTCACTGTATCCACATTGCTTCTTCTCTACCTTCTTTCTCCTTTCGTCTCTTCCTTACTTCCCTCTTCTTCCTCTCCTCTTCTCTTTCCTTCACCACTCTCCTCCCTTTCTCCCCACTTCTCCTCTTCTCCTCCAACCTTCCTACTTCCTTCTCTCCTCCTTTACTCTTTTCTCTCTCCTCTCCTTTCTTCCCTTTCATCCCTCTTCAGATACAGTTCAGGGGTAATTGGACACTTACTGATAACTATGGGGAGATGGGACCCAAAGAGGAATGTTAACTATATGCTTTGGCTGCGAAAAGCCCGATTCAGCTTTGCTGCTCTGTAACCACTTGCCTTTAGTAAAGTATACTTTCTCTAGCCATGACTCCCAGAGTCTTTCTGAATGACCAAGTTGGAATGGCTGGCAGAGTGACCCCTACTTGACAGGTTGACTATTGGAGAGATGGATTTCGCAAAACTCATTGGCAATGTAAAAACTGACAGTGACGCTCTAGAAAAGTAATAGGAAGGGATGGATGGGCAAAGAAAATGAATCATCTTGAGCCAATGCATAATTAATCTTTGCCCTGGCAATGCCCGAATAATTGCAGAAATGTCATGGGGATGCTCTGATTAGTTCAGAAGAGTACAGAGAAGAGCAACAAGGATGATTAGGGGACTGGAGGCTAAAACATATGAGGAAAGGTTGCTGGAATTGGGTATGTCTAGTTTAATGAAGAGAAGGATGAGGGGGGACATGATGGAAGTGCTCCAATATCTCAGAAGCTGCCCCAAAGAAGAGGGAGTGAAACTATTCTCCAAAGCACCTAAAGGCCGGACAAGAAGCAACATATGGAAACAGATCAAGGAGAGAAGCAACCTAGAACTAAGGAGAAACTTCCTGACAGTTAGAACAATTAACCAGTGGAACAACCTGCCTCCAGAAGTGGTGAATGCTCCAACACTGGAAGTCTTTAAGAAGAGACTGGACAGCCATTTGTCCGAAATGGTATAGGGTTTCCTGCCTGAGCTAGACGAGATGACCTCCAAGGTCCCTTCTATTTTATTATTATTATTATTATTATTATTATTATTATTATTATTATTAGTCAGAGAAGGTTATCTAGAAGGAGTAAGGGGCTTATCTTCATTTCCTCACCTTTACAGAGTTGGTTCACGAACAAAAATTATTCACGGATAAACCAGCTTGGTCTAGTGTTGAAGGCAGCAGGCTAGAAACTAGGAGAGTGTGAGTTCTAGTCCTGTCCTAGGCATGAAAGTCAGCTGGGTGACTTTGAGACAATATCAGGAGTTGGTAAGTTCTAGTCCTGCCTTACGCACAAAAGCTGACTGTGTGATTTGAGGCCAATCGCCAGGAGACTGCGAGTTCTAGTTCTGCCTTAGACATGAAAGCAGCTAGGAGACCTTGGACCAATCGCCAGGAAATTGTGAGTTCTAGTTGTACCTTAGACATGAAAGCAGCTAGGTGACTTTTGGCCAATCACCAGGAGAGCGTGAGTTCTAGTCCTGCCTTATGCATGAAAGCTGGCTGGGTGACTTTGGGCCAATCACCAGGAGAAGGTGAATTCTAGTCCCACATTACGCATGAAAACGGGCTGGGTGAACTGGACCTTTGGTATCTCTCGGCCCAACTCACCTCATAGGCTTGTTGTGGGGAAAAACTAGAGGATTGAGGAGTATTAGATATGTCTGCCACCTTGAGTTATTTATAAAGCCTTCAGAACTCTTTTTTCTCTTTCGTTTAAATTGCTGAATGTGCAGGTAAAAACTCTGCAGCCTCCCACGGCTGTCTAACATTTTTATTTGCCTGTCTGCATTGTTTATGACGGTTATTTCATTGTTTTATTGATTGTGTGATTGTAATTTTATGGATTAGCCTGTTCTTCTTTTCTTGGGAATGTTTTGTTGAAAGTCATGTTAATTTTTCCCTCTAAGTAACCCAAATTGGTTTTTAAAGAAAATATTTTGATGCACTTAAGTTGTGGTAGATATTTAAAGCTTTTTTTTTTCACTTGTAGCCAATACTAATATTCCCATCAAGCCAAAAAGGGGACTATTTTAGCAAGCAAACATTAAATTTAGCCTATTCATCACTCTGCAGAACTCCTGTACTACATTCATATGTAGAAGAATATATCACTTTACTGATAAAGGAGAATAGTTGTAGTTTAGTGTTGAAACTCCTTGATCAGACAAATTCCTTGTACATGTAATCTCACTTGGTTCTATTCTATTCTATTCTATTCTATTCTATTCTATTCTATTCTATTCTATTCTATTCTATTCTATTCTATTCTATTCCTGTTCATTCTATATTCTACTCTACTCTACTCTAATCTATTCTATTCTTATTCCCATTCATTCTATATTCTCTACTCTACTCTACTCTACTCTACTCTACTCTACTCTACTCTACTCTACTCTATTCCATTCCTACTCTTTCTCTTACTCTTACTCTTACTTCTATTCCTATTCTAATTTTACCCAAACTAGGCAACACCATTGGTGCTAGAAGGCAATGGGATCTGATCTTTGTTTATACACAGAGGCCTTTCCTGTCAGTATTGGTGGAAGTCTTCTTGGTGGTTTTTTGATTAAATTGTTGTTTCCTGACCCTTCTAACACTGATATGCTACCTAGTTGGGTAATGAAACATCTGCAAGAAAACAACTAAATTCACTAAGGGCCCCTTATATATTCTCAGCAACTGTCCTCTAATTAGGAAGCTTTCTGCCCTTGACAGCTGACCAAAAATTGAGCCTTGGCCTTATTTGGATTCTGAAATGCTATTTCTCATCTAATCTTCAGTAGTCCAAAGGCAGATTTCTTACATTATCAGGGATGGGAAAAGCAGTCCCTGGTCAAACTGATTCTCTAAGAGCAGTTGCTTTAATTTCAAAAGTCCTCTGTAAAAAAGTGGTAGGGGGATACAGAATGGGAAAGACAGCAAAGGTTTGGATGGATGGATTGCTCAATATCTATCTATCTATCATCTATCTATCTATCTATCTATCTATCTATCTATCTATCTATCATCTATCTATCTATCTATCTATCTATCTATCTATCTATCTATCTTTTATCCAACTATCAATCACCTAATCTATCTAACATTTCTGTCTGTCTGTCTGTCTGTCTATCTAGGAAGGAAGGAAGGAAGGAAGGAAGGAAGGAAGGAAGGAAGGATGGATGGATTTTCTGGAGAATTTCCCCTTTCCTAAGAAAAACTGAATGAAGTGGTTCCTTGATATTTCCCTGCCAGAAACAGGGTGATTTTCTGCAAGGATTCTATTTGACTCAAAGCCAAAGAGGATAGCAGCAATATTTTCCCAACCTATTTTTACCCCTGTCTTCATAGCCTCCTGTTAACAGCATGCTTACATAAGGCCTAATTGGGAATGTTCTTGAATAGAAGGCCCCTTAAACCTAGTATGGTGTATTCTAAGTTTCTTTTTTTTTTCATACTAATGAGCTTTATACTATGACAAACATTTTAGCTCTGTTGTTCTAATTCATTAACATAATGGCCAATATACTAAGCAGTTCTGGTAATAAACTCTAATAAGGAAAACAAGACAGACTTTCTCCTGGTGTGCTGCTCTAAGCAATGTGCAGTCAAGACCTAGCCCAGATTGAGTTTCATACCTTGGAGACTTCAATCCATCAGAATAGAGCTGGATTGGACCTTTGAGGTCATTTAGGTCCACCCCCTGCTCAAGCAGGAGACCCTATAGCATTTCAGACAAGTGGCTGTCCAGTCTCTTCTTAAAGACCTCCAGTGATGAAACACCTACAACTTCTGAAGGCAACTTCTGTTCCACTGATTGATTGTTTTCAGTTGTTCTTAGTTCTAGGTTGCTTCTCCCCTTGATTAGTTTCCACCCATTGTTTCTTGTCCTGCCTTCAGGTGCTTTGGAAATTAGGTTGACCCCTTCTTTTTTTGGGCAGCCACTCAAACATTGAAACTCCTAGTCCTTCTTTTCACTAGACCATCCATACCTCCTCCTCCTCCTCCTCCTCCTCCTCCTCCTCCTCCTCCTCCTCCTTCTTTTTCTTTGTATTATTCGTATTATTTGTATTATTCATATTAGTATTATTAGAATGGCTATGCACCAGCAAGGTATGTTGACACTCAGCAATCACCTTATTTTGTATAAATATTTATAGAAGTATATACCGAGAAGGTTAGATAAATAGAAGTATTAATCTAAGAGAAAATTAATCTTATTGTATATAATACAGATAGGGAAATTTGGAGAGAGGAGTTGCTCAGACATTACCCCTGAATTGTATCTGAAGAGGGATGAGAGGGAAGAAAGGAGAGGAGAGAGAAAAGAGTAAAGGAGGAGAGAAGGAAGTAGGAAGGTTGGAGGAGAAGAGGAGAAGTGGGGAGAAAGGGGAGGAGAGTGGTGAAGGAAAGAGAAGAGGAGAGGAAGAAGAGGGAAGTAGGGAAGAGAAGAAAGGGAGAAAGAAGGTAGAGAAGAAGGAGTGTGGATACAGTGAAAGGGGAAATGGGCGAGCAACACCAAAAGTCATGTGTATGTATTTATTTTATTTTATTAAAAGTATCTTATATATGAATGTAAAAAGAATGTATGTTAACATCTGATAAATATCACGGTATATGTATGGGAAGAGTTGGAAAAATAAAAAATATTTTTTTTTAAAAAAAGCAATCTCCTTATTGTGGGTTTAGGCTTCGATAAGGGTCAACCACACTCAAGAAGGGTGTTGGGCTTAGTTCACTTGTGGCCTAGATTCCTCTTTTAACTCCTTCTGCCATTCCTCTTCCTACAGTTGGACATGTTTTAGCATTATACTGCTTCCATGCTAGAAACTGAACAAAATAGCTCTCTGGGCACGAAATGTTTTCTACATGTGGTGTGTGTGTGTGTGTGTGTATGTGTGTGTGTGTGCGCGCGCGCGTGCACGTGCGCGCACACACACACACATGCATTAAAAACATGCCCTTTGCATATCTGGGGTCTAAAAAGGGGGCATTCCTAAACTGGAGATATTATTTTTTTTGCAGTTTGTGAAGAAAGTTTTCAAATTGCACAAATTTGGCAATTGAGCCCATTAATGTGTCAGGAGTTGCAGTTATTCTGTAATAATTTAAAGTGCTGTCTGGGTGTTGGAAAAGGAAACTACAGTAAGTGTCTTTGGTAGAAGAGAGGCATGCAGTAATCTCTGTCCCTTTTGAGAAAAAAAAAAATATGGATCTCCATCCCGAGATCAGCTTTCCTAAAATGGTTACAGCTTAAAGAATGGGGTGCAAATTAGAAAAGGAGAAAGGGATGGGGAAAAGGAGGGAGGATGGTAAAGGGGAAGGAAGACAGGAAGAGGAGGAGAAGGAGAAAAGGAAGAAGAATAGGGAGAAGGCAAGGAAGACAGAAAAAAGCAGAGACATCACCCTGCCAACAAAAGTGTGTATAGTCAAGGTCATGGTTTTCCCAGTTGCAATGTATGGCTGTGAAAGTTGGACCATAAGAAAGGCTGAGCGCCAAAGAATGGAGGCCTTTGAACTATGGTGTTGGAGAAGACTCCTGCGAGTCCCCTGGACTGCAAGGCGATCAAACTGGTCAGTCCTAGAGGAGATCAACCCCAACTGCTCTTTAGAAGGCCAGATCCTGAAATTGAAACTCAAATACTTTGGCCACCTAATGAGAAGGAAGGACTCACTGGAGAAGAGCCTGATGCTGGGAAAGATGGAGGGCAATAGAAGAAGGGGACGACAGAGAATGAGGTGGCTGGATGGAGTCACTGAAGCAGTAGGCGTGAGCCTCAATGGACTCCAGAAGATAGTAGAGGACAGGAAGGCCTGGAGGAACATTGTCCATGGGGTCACAATGGGTCAGACACGACTTCACAATTAACAACAACAACAACAAGGAAGACAGAAGAAAGAGAAAGAATGCGGAGAAGAAAGGGAGAAAGTAGAAAGGGAAGAGAAAGAAGAAGAGGAGGAGAAGGAGAACAAGATGGAAGAAAGAGAATGGGAAGAGAGGAGGAGGAGGAGGAGGAGGAGGAGGAGGAGGAGGAGGAGGAGGAAAATTACTCCATACCTTCTTCATTTTAAAAGTCTGATCAGAAGCTCTGAGGTGGAAATCACAGCTTCTCACTGAATATAGAAACTTCTAAATGTGCTGTGCTGATTTACTTCGTTTCATTTCTACTCTGTCACAACTCGTTTAACGCTCACTCACTCACAGAGTAGAAAACAAATGTAACAGCTCCACAAGAAGCTTAAACAGGGACAAAACAAAATACAACTTTGTAGCAGTGACATCACATGCAAGAAAAAAAAAATTCTCTACGCTTTACCTCCTTTAACAACACAAGCAGGAAAAGAAATATTTGACATTCCAATCAATTTTGTTTAGTTTTACTTTATTTGGTGGCAATGTTTTAGTTGAGTAAAAAATGGGAAATTTACTCCTTCATTGAAATTCTTATGTTTGCTTATGGGGATAATACATTCAATCAAATTTCATCCCAGGTTTGGGTTAGGATGCATCCAGAAAAAAGAGGGATAGAATCAACATCAGGTGTAGTGTTAATACCACTTTACAATGCCTTGGTGAGGCCACACTTGGAATCCTGCATCCAGTTTTGGTTGCCCAGATATAAAAATGATTTTGAGACTCTAGAAAGAGTGCAGAGGAGATCAACAAAGATGATCAGGGGACTGGAGGCTAAAACATATAAGGAACGGTTGCTGGAATTGGGTATGTCTAGCTTAACAAAAAGAAGAACGAGGGGGGACATGATAGCAGTCTTCCAATCTCTCAGGGGCTGCCCCAAAGAAGAGGGAGTCAAGCTATTCTCCAAAGCCCCTGAAGGCAGGACAAGAAGCAATGGATGGAAACTCCTCAAGGAGAGAAGCAACCTAGAACTAAGGAGAAACTTCCTGACTGTTAGAACAATTAACCAGTGGAACAACCTGCCTCCAGAAGCGGTGAATGCTCCAACACTGGATGTTTTTAAGAAGAGACTGGACAACCATTTATCTGAAATGTATCAGCTTTTTCTGCCTGAGCAGGGGTTGGACTAGAAGTCCCTTCCAACTCTGTTATTCTGTTATTCCATTATTAAGTGGTTTATTTATGAGCAGATATCCATAGGATATGACTGAATATTTGCTGAAAAAAAAAGCAAAGAAGAATTTGACAGGAAAAGAAAAACCACCCCAGGCTTTGTGTAAATTAATGGAATGAGAAATGACAAATCAATTAGTAGATGACAACTACTAAGATAGAAAGAGACATGCTTGGAAATAATAATAATAATTAAAAAAACCTCAATTCCCTTTGCAAAATTCCATTGCATCTTCTTGGTATTAAATTCTCTCATTACATCATGATCCAGGTAAGTATAGGCAGGTTACTTTACTAATGAGCCCAGCTAAACTCTAGGAAAGTCTATTTAATATAAATATATCAAAACTGAAATGTTTCACCAGGAAAAAAAAAACCTCATTAATGCCAACATGAAGAATAGTATTCCCCCAGCAATAAATGTCAAAACAAAGGTTTTCACTTAAGCATTAGCATTAGAAAAAGAAAAAGAAGAAAGAAGAAAGAAAAAAAACCAGAGGAAAATTAGAGAACCGTTTTCATGTTAAGAGAATGTTTCATTAGGAACATCAGCTTCCAAGTGGCTGTAGTTTTCTTGCCATGTTACTGGGCTTCTAAATGCAATGGGTGTTTTGTCTAATTTAAAAGTACAGGTAGTACAGAATAGAACATAGAATAACAGTCGGAAGGGACTTTGGAGGTCTTCTAGTCCAACCTGCTGGACAAATGGCTGTCCAATCTCGTCTTAAAAACCTCCAGTGATGGTGCACTCACTGCTGAATTGTTCTCATGATAAGGAATTTCTCCTTAGTCCTAGGTTGCTTCTCTCCTTGATTAGTTTCCATCCGTTGCTTCTTGTCCTGTCTTTCAGGCGCTTTGGAGAATAGCTTGACTCCCTCTTCTTTGTGGCAGCCCCTGAGATATTGGAAGACTGCTATCATATCACCCCTGGTCCTTCTTTTCACTAGACTAGACATACCCAGTTCCTGCAACCATTCTTCGTATATTTTAGCTTTATATATTTTAACTGTCAGGAAGTTTCTCCTTAGTTCAAGGTTGCTTCTCTCCTTGATTAGTTCCCATCCGTTGCTTCTTGTCCTGCCTTCAGGTGCTTTGGAAAATTGGTTGATTCCCTCTTCTCTGGGGCAGCCCCTGAGATATTGGAAGACTGCTATCATGTCACCCCTGGTCCTTCTCTTCATTAAACTAGACATACCCAATTCCTGCAACTGCTCTTCCTATGTTTTAGCCACCAGTCCGCTAGACAACTCTGGGAGTTGAAGAGAAGGATGCTTGGGGACATGATAGCAGTCTTCCAGTATCTCAGGAGCTGCCACAAAGAAGAGGGAGTCAAGTCAAGAAGCAATGGATAGAAACTAATCCAGGAGAGAACCAACCTAGAACTAAGGAGAAATTTCCTGACAGAACAATTAACAGTGGAATGACTTGACTCCAGAAGTTGTGCGTGCTCCAACACTGGAGGTTTTTAAGAAGAGATTGGACAACCATTTGTCTGAAAGGGTATAGGGCAGTGATGGCGAACCTATGGCACGCGGTTTGGGCTGCGGTTTGGGAACTCGATCTCTAAAAGGTTCGCCATCACTTGTATAGGGTTTCCTGCTTGAGCAGGAGGTTGGACTAGAAGACCTCCATGGTCCCTTCCAACTCTGCTATTCTGTTATTCTGTTTTATACATATATATAAAGTCCAGTTGCCTTTTGGAAAAACACCTTTGGGATGTGTCCTAAATCCCTTTTTTTCAGTGGCGTAAGTCATTTCAAACAGTCACTAAGACAGTGGTTCTCAAAACTTTTTAATGCCGCGACCCCAACTGGTCATAAGTTGAAGACTACTCAACCGGTCGTAAGTCGAGGACTACTCAACTGGTGCAGCACCGTTTGCAGAATGGGACTTTTGGCAGGCTCAGCAGGGCAGAGACAGCCTGGACAATTCCTATTGGCTTTTGAAAGCCAATAGAATTAGACTCTATTCAAGATAGTCTATTCTATTGGCTTTCAAAAGCCAATAGAATAAAAGGGAGTAGCACAGCTAAGGAAAAGGGGAAAAAAATGGTGGACTGCGTTGTTTGGCGACCCCCGTGAAATGGTCGTTCGACCCCAAATGGGGTCCCGACCTACAGGTTGAGAACCACTGCACTAAGAGAATGGTTGTAAACTGAGGACTACCTGCATAGCAATAATTCCCTTCCATCTCAACACTTTCTCTCATTCGCACGCAGAAGGTCAAAGCCACCCCAATAAATCCCCTCATTTTCTTTCCCTTTGCAGAATGCAGCTGGAGTGTGTAAGCCAATCTAAAAACGCCAACGAACAACAAGGAAGGTTGGAGTAATTTTAGTGTAGATTTTAATTTGGGGAGTTGAGAAGGACGGGGTGGGAACTATTTCCCCTTCTGCCTGGCAGCGGAAAGCTGATTTTTCCGTAGGAAAGATTAGAAGCCTCGTGTGATTTTTGTCACGTCTTGGTATATATCGAAGTGAGAGCTGGCAGCCATCAAACTGAGAAAAAAATAAAATTTCTAGGCAATCTGCTGCCTATTAAGATATTTTCCTCCCTCCTTTCTCAAATCATAAATCTTGGCTGTCAGCATGCTAAGCAGAGGGATGCTCACCTGCCCTCACCTGTTCAGGTAAGAAGCTAAAACCTTCTGTTCACAGTGGAGACATCTTGGACTACGGAGCACAATTCAATCCAAAGGTCCCGCCCCTAAGCATGATGGTTGTTAAATGAGTTTTGTCCAATTTTACAACCTTTTTTCTTTTTTTCCACAGTTGCTAACTGAATCACTGCAGTTGTTAAATAATTCATCTGGACCAGGGATCTTCAAACATGGCCCTTTTATGACTGATGGACTTCAACTCCCAGAATTCCTCAGCCAGGCATGCTGGCTGAGGAAGTCTGGGGGTTGAATCCACAAGTCATGAAGGGGCCATAGTTCCCCCATGCTGGCTGAGGAATTCTGGGAGTTGAAGTCCACAAGTCATGAAGGGGCCATAGTTTCCCAATGCTGGCTGAGGAATTCTGGGGGTTGAAGTCCACAAGTCATGAAGGGGCCATAGTTTCCCCATGCTGTCTGAGAGGATTCTGGGAGTTGAAGTCCACAAGTCATGAAGGGCCATAGTTCCCCCATGCTGGCTGAGGAATTCTGGGAGTTGAAGTCCACAAGTCATGAAGGGGCCATAGTTCCCCCATGCTGGCTGAGGAATTCTGGGAGTTGAAGTCCACAAGTCATGAAGGGGCCACAGTTTCCCAATGCTGGCTGAGGAATTCTGGGAGTTGAAGTCCACAAGTCCTGAAGGGGCCTTAGTGCTGGCTCAGGAATTCTGGGAGTTGGTCCACAGGTCATGAGGGGGCCATAGTTCCCCCATGCTGGCTCAAGAATTCTGGGAGTTGAAGTTCACAAGTCATGAAGGGGCCATAGTTCCCCCATGCTGGCTTAGGAATTCTGGGAGTTGAAGTCCACAAGTCATAAAAGGGTCAAATTTGAAGACCCCTAATGTGGACATTTAGTGAATCCCCATGTCCTGGAGGGAGATAGAGATTCGCTGAGAGTGGGCTCCAGCACAAGCCCCAAAGCTTGGAAGAATAACCCTTCGGTTCCCATAATCAACTCAGATTGGATCCTGCAACATTATCCTGGGGCACGTATATTTGCCTTCAATCTTAAGGGTATACATTCCTGGTGAAAGTTAATTGTCAAAAATTTAGTTAATAAAAATTTAAATGTTAAGTTAAAGTTAAATGTCACATCTACTGGGGATCAGCTATCTAGGAAGAAGCTCATTTTAGTGGCTGTGTCAAAGTTGGCTGGATGACTTTGGGCCAATCACCAGGAGACGGTGAGTTCTAGTCCTGCTTTAGGCATGAAACCAGTTGGGTGACTTTGGGCCGGTCACCAGGAGATGGTGAATTGTAGACTTGCCTTAGTCTTGAACAGCTGAGTGATTTTGGATGAATCACCAGGACACGGTGAGTTCTAGTTCCAGATTAGACATTAAAGCCAGCTAGGCAACTTTGGGCCAGTTACCAGGAGACAGTGAATTCTAGTGCCATCTGAGGCATGAAAGTCACCTGAGTGACTTTGAGCCAATCACCAGGAGACAGTGAGTTCTAGTTCCAGTTTAAGCAATAAAGCCAGCTGCTCGGTGACTTTGGACTGGTCACCAGAAGATAGGAAGTTCTAGTCTTGCCTTACACATGAAAATTAGCAGGAAACTGTGAATTCTAGTTCTGCTTTAGGCACAAAAGCCAGCTGTGTGACTTTGGGCCAGTCTCTGTCTCTCAGCCCAATCTACCTCACAAGGTTGTTGGGGTGGGACAAATCAGAGGAGGAAGCACTATTAGTACATTTGCCACCTTGAGTTACTAAAAAGTAATCAAGGCCGGACTAGAAGACCTTCAAGGTCCCTTCCAACTCTGTTATTCAGCCATCTATTAATCTGTTATAAAAATCTAATAAAGATAAATAAACAAACTACCCAAGGAGTTTCAGGAAGTTAAATAGGCTGAAAATGTTGTTCGAGGAAGGTTGAACATGTCCACCACATTTATGCTGTCCTGGGATCAAACTTAAGATCAGATTAGAGGTGTGCCGTGCTCGGAAATCTTTGTGGATCAGAGGAAAGAGAAGGGATGCTGTCCTTTCTCATGACTGCAGCTCTATTGCAGTCTCTCTAGCCAAAGATTGACTCATAGGGTTGGCTACCGTGAACAAAAAGTGAGAAATGTTAATCAATTTTTGCTTTCAAGTGTTTCTTGGCTTCGTCTGTATGCTGCCAGTTTCTCAACTACCAGCTTTTTGTCATGATGCATGATGTGGAGGGAATAGAATAGAATAGAATAGAATAGAATAGAATAGAATAGAATAGGAATAGAATAGAATAGAATAGAATAGAATAGAATAGAATAGACCAAGTCAAGTCCAAAAATCCTGGAGAATTCCTGGAAGCCTGGCACTCAGATAAATCAGCCATCAACAGGCCCATAGAGAGAAACAACATCTACACGTCTTTCAAAAAGACAATCAAAAAGTCAAAAAAGGAAACATAGACCAAAACACCTCCTCATCAGCAATCAACCCCCAGATAAGCAGAGATTAGTGCCAAAATTAACACTAGACCAACAATCAAGCAGTAAACAATATCCCAATCAAGGAACTACCAGCTCAGACCAGCAAACAGCAAACAACATGCCTAATCACCAAGAACATTCCCAACCACAGTAGCAGAGTAAGCTGCTTATAGAATAGGATAGGATAGGATGGGATGGGATGGGATGGGATTGGATGGGATAGAATAGAATAGAATAGAATAGAATAGAATAGAATAGAATAGAATAGAATAGAATAGAATAGAATAGAATAGAATAGAATAGAATAGAATATATGGATTGGATTGGAATAGAATAGAATGGAATGGAATGGAATGGAATGGAATGGAATGGAGTGGAGTGGAGTGGAGTAGTAGAATAGTAGAATAGAGTGGAGAATGGAATAGAATAGAATAGAATAGAATAGAATAGAATAGAATAGAATAGAATAGAATAGAATAGAATAGAATAGAATAGAATAGAATAGAATAGAATAGAATAGAATAGAATATATGGATTGGATTGGAATAGAATAGAATAGAATGGAATGGAATGGAATGGAATGGAGTGGAGTGGAGTGGAGTGGAGTGGAGTGGAGTGGAGTAGAATAGAATAGAATAGAATAGAATAGAATAGAATAGAATAGAATAGAATAGAATAGAATAGAATAGAATAGAATATATGGATTGGATTGGATTGGAATAGAATAGAATAGAATAGAATAGAATAGAATTCAGTCACCAAAGTAAGCATGTCTTGCAAATGTAGCCCACACGGAGGGACAAAGCTCCTTCAGAAAGCTCTCATACCTATATGGCCTTGTCATCTCACCTTGGAAACACTATTTTTGGACCGAAGAGAGTGTGTCAGGCATACCATTGAGATTAATGACTCACTCAGCTGCATTTCCATCCGTGTCAGGAGCCACAGACTCTTGATGAGTACCTCAAGTTCACAAAGAGGCAAGGCTAAATGGTTGCTACCAGAAAGCTGGAGAGGCAGGTAGGAAGAACGAGAGGACCAGAGATCTGCCTACAATTGGAATAGAATAGAATAGAGCTGGAAAGGACCTTGGAGGTCTTCTAGTCCAGCCCCTTGCTCAAGCAGGAGAACCCACACTGTTTCAGACAGGTGAATGTCCAGTCTCCTCTTAAAAATCTCCAGTGATGGAGCACCCACAATTTCTAGGGGTAAGCTATTCTATTGGTTGATTGTCCTCACTGTCAGGAAGTTTCTCCTTAATTCCAGGTTGCTTCTCTCCTTGACCAGTTTCCAACCATTGTTTCTCATCCTTCCCTCTGGTACTCTGGTGAACAACCTGCCCCTCTCTGCCTTGTGTCAGCCCCTCAGATACTGAAACACTGCTATCATGTCTCCCCTATTTCTTCTTTTCTTTAAACTAGCCAAACCCAAGTCCCGCAGCAGTTAGTGCATTGGTTCTCAACCTGTGGGTCGGGACCCCATTTGGGGTCGAATGACCATTTCACGGGGGTCGCCAAAAACGCAGTCCGCCATTTTTTTCCCCTTTTCCTTAGCTGTGCTACTCCCTTTTATTCTATTGGCTTTTGAAAGCCAATAGAATAGACTCTCTTGAATAGAGTCTAATTCTATGGCTTTCAAAAGCCAATAGGAATTGTCCAGGCTGTCTCTGTCCTGCTGAGCCCGCCAAAAGTCCCATTCTGCAAACGGTGCTGCACCAGTTGAGTAGTCCTCGACTTACGACCGGTTGAGTAGTCCTCAACTTATGACCGGTTGGGGTCGCGGCATTAAAAAGGTTGAGAACCACTGAGTTAATGACTCATAAACCTGATGTCCAAGCTCTCATATTGTATCACCTGTCCTCCATTCTTGTTTGAGAGTTGGGAAACATTTCAGGAACTTGGTATCTCTAGTTTAATGAAAGGAAGGATTAAAGGTGATATGCTAGCTGTCTTCCAATATTTGAGAGGCTGCAACAAAGAAGAGGGGGTCAACTTAGTCTCCAAAGCACATGAGGGCAGGACCAGAAGCAGTGGATGGAGACTCATCAAGGAGAGAAGGAATCTAGAACTAAGAAGAATAATAGAGTTGGAAGGGACCTTGGAGGTCTTCTATTCAAAACCTCTGCTCAAGGAGGAAACCTTACACCATTTCAGACAAATGGATGTCCAGTTTCTTAAAATCCTCCAATATTGGAGCACCCACAACTTTTGGAGGCAAGTGGTTCCACTGATTTATTGTTGTCACCGTCAGGAAATTTCTCTTAGGTTGGTTCTCTCTTTGACTAGTTTCCACCCATTCCTTCTTGTTCTGCTTTCAGGTGCTTTGAGAACAGGTTGACCCCCCCCCTCTTCTCTGTGGCAGCCCCTGAGATATTGGAATACTGCTATCATGACACCTCTAGTCCTTCTTTTAATTAAACTAGAAAAAGTCAAATTCCTGCAGCCACGCTTCATATATTTTAGCAGCCCTCTAATCAGTTTGTTGCTCTTCTCTGCATTCTTTCTAGAGTCTCAACATCTTTTTTTATATTATGGAGAAATTTCCTGACTGTGAGAACCATTAAGTAGTGGAACAGCTTTCCTCTTTGTTGTGGGTGCTAACAGTAAGAACAATAAATCAGTGGAACAACTTGCCTCCAGAAGTTGCAGGTGTTCCATCACTGGAGGTTTTCAAAAAGAGATTGGACAACCATTTGTCTGGAATGCTATAGGGCAGGGGTCTTCAACCATGGCAACTTTAAGACTTGTGGACTTCAACTCCCAGAATTCCTGGCTGGCTGAGGAATTCTGGGAGTTGAAGTCCACAAGTCTTAAAGTTGCCAAGGTTGAGGACCCCTGGTATAGGGTCTCCTGCTTGAGCAGGGGGTTGGACTAGAGTCACTAGAAGACCTCCAAGGTTCCTTCTAACTCCACTATTCTGTTAAGAGCATTTGTAGAACTCAGAATGATTGCCACTCACTCCAATTTTCACCTTCAAAAGTGAAGAACACTCCTGTGCCCAACTACATTTCAAAAAAAGTTGTCCAATCCTGAGAGCAGAAGAAAAGTGGGAAAGAAGATATGCTACCACAATAAAACAAAGGGATAAGAGAACCGGAGGAAAAAAGAGTTATGTCTTTGTGGGATTTTTGTTACGATTTTAAGGCTAAACACTCTCTCTCTCTCTCTCTCTCTCTCTCTCACACACACACACACACACACACACACACACACACACACTGCGATAAATAGCTGTAGAGCAACTGATGTGTACAGACAACAATATAACAAAACTCCTCAGCCATGTTGTTTTGGGGGTGTGGTTAGCGAGTCTGTGAGAATGATAAAGCTAGAATACACACACAGAGAGCTTACAAACACACTTGAAGAAAAAAATTGTTGGGAGCTGTGTCAGGAAGGAAGGAAGGAAGGAAAGAAGGAAGGAAAGAAGGAAGGAAACAAGGAAAGAAAGAAGGAAGGAAAGAAGGAAGGAAGGAAGATATGGATGGATGAATGAATGGATGGATGGATGGATGGAAGGAAGGATGGAAATAGAAGGAAGGAAAATAGAGAGAGATGGATGGATGAATGTACGGGATGAAGGAAGGAAGGTAGAGATGGAAGATAGAGAAGAAAGAAAGGAAGGGGGAAAAGAAGGGAAGGGAGGGAAAGGAAAGGAAAGGAAAACCTTTGAATAAATAGTAAAATATATGCAATAGTCACTATATTAACAAACCCAAATTACATTACTGCTTTAAGGACACGAAATACATTATTCATTGCTTAATTAGCAGGGAAAACATACTGTTTTTGTGTCTTTATGAAATTTAAAATTATAAATGCCTTAATTTTATTCCAACAGTAATTAGAAATAACTATTCTATCTTTCCATCATCTCCTCAAGACACTATTTATTCCAGTAGGCATTTAATTTATTGGGTTAAATCCTGTTTTCCTTTTTAAATCTGCCATCCAGCCTGCGTTTAATTTGCTGTGCTACTTTTCTTTTTTTCTTTTCTTTTTTAAACATAGTTGTTTTTTTTTATTATTATTATGATGATGACTTTTATTTTAATTTGAGTTGTTACTTTCCCAGGGCAGGATTTTTGGTTTTTTGTTTTTTTTTAAATGGCAAGAAGGATAGACATTTGCTAAGGCACACGCAGACACAGACACAAACACACAACACAGGGACCGAGGAAAGCTGCAAGCTTCTGCCACCAATCTCTGTCCTCGTTTATCAGAGAATCAACTCTAGCAAATATATTCCACCCCATTTTAAACTAAATATATTCAGGATCAGATTTTTTTTTCCTTCTTCTTCTGGGGTCATGAAGAAAAGTAAAATGTAAAGCAAGAGACAGCAGAAGAGATACAATCCTCGGCATACAACATTTTGTTTAGTGACTGATCAAAGTTATGACGACATGGAACAAAATGACTTATGACCATTTTTCACACTTATGACCATTGTGGCATCCCCGTCATCATGTGGTTTTACATTTGGATATTTGACAACTGATTTAATATTTATGACAGTCTCAATCTCCTGGGGTCACGTGACCCCCCCTTTGTGACCTTAGCACAAGCAAAGTCAACGGGGAAGCTGAATTCCCTTACAATCCTTTACAACTGCAGTGATTCACTTAACAAATGTGGCCAGAGAAGTCGTAAAATGGGACAAAACTCATTTAACAAATTTCTCACTGTTAGAAATTCTGTTTATATATAGCACCACAGAGCAAAGAGCACAGTCACCATGTGCTTTACTGCTCAACTGTAACAGGAAACAGAAAATTCTACTTAGAACAGAAGAGCATAGAGTATATAGCACAGATCCAAACTTGCAAACACTGCCATCTAGTGGCTGAACACTACTGTAGTTATTGCAAAAAAATACTGTCCATTCCAACAATGAATTTCAACACTCACTTAGCAACATATATTCTGGGCTCAATTGTGGTCGTAAGTTGAGGACTACCTGTATTTTTATTGCATGGGCTCTGATGATCCAGATTCAGGGAACTGCACATCTTTTAAAGCAGGGGTCTCCAAACCCAGCAACTTTAAGACTTGTAGACTTCAACTGCCAGAACTCTCCAGTCAGCATGGCCGGCTAAGGAATTCTGGGAGTTGAAGTCCACAAGTCTTAAAGTTGCTGGGTTTGGAGACCCCCTGCTTTAAATGTTCTACAAATTGCAATATATGGAATTGTCAGGATTCTAGTGATGTTCCTCACCCTGCTCCGGAGATTGTGTGACCCATCAGTAACCAGTTCTGAAGGGTTTTTGACCGGAGTACTCAATTATCTTGCCATAATGGAGTTTTGATATGATAAAAGGTGTATCTAATGGCTCCAAATGAATTTCGCCACCATCAACAGCATGAATGACATTACAAACAAAGCAGAGAACAGGGGTGAAAAATCTTTTATCAGCAGGGCCATCCATAATGATCTTTGGGGGCAGTAAAGGCCACAGATGAATGAAAAAGCAGCAGGGTTGAGACAGACACTGGAAAAGTCTGTTTTTCACACTTAATGATGGTTGCAGCATCCCCAGGGTCATGTGATCAAAATTCAACATAAATGTTGGGCTTATTAGTAGTCCTCTTAAGTCAAGAACTTCTTGTATATCGTCAAATCGTTTTAGTGAGAAAATTTGATTCAGAATTCAGTTCGCTGAAGACGATAATTCCCTTTTGTTCAAAATTATAATTTCATGGAAACCTAGGAAATGGGTCTATTTGTAATACCCATGGATTTTCAGAATCTTATAAGACCCCAAGTTTTACGTTTCTACAAGCCTGGCTTCTATATTCTGAATTTTAATTCCTATCTTTCCTTTCCTTCCCCCCCCAAAAAAAAGTTTGACAACTTTTGTTTTACTTTTAGTTACTCTTGAAAAGTTGCCTGCGAAAAGTAACTTGATTACTTTGCAGCGGAAGTGTACAGACTGTTAAATGAAGGTTTGGGAATCCGAACTCATAAATCATAAAAGCAGGCGTACATTCTGGGTTTTAGTGGAGAGTTAAATTCCTAAATGCCTTTTTTTACAAGAGCTGCCGAAGACCTATTGACAATGCCCTTTTATGATAAAAAAAAAAGTAAATAGCAGCAACAAGAGTTGGAATGTGAAATTTGTCGGCTGGGACATTCTCCGCAGGCTCCACACAAACCGAAGAGAGAATGGCTGCAAGCAATCTCTAAGGGAAACCTCCCGATAACTTGAAATTAAATATGCATGATATTCCACTTTGTGCTTTGTACGCCCTCGATGTTTTTTTTTTAAAAAAAAAGCAAGGAAAAAGAAAGAAGAAAGAAAGAAAGAAGAAAGAAAGGACGGAGTCAAATCACAAAACGAAACCGGGGCTGCCGTATTTGCATAAGAAAGGCAATCAACAACAACAAATTGTCATTGTGTTCATAGCTGATAATTGCAAAGATGACAACCAGGAATGTGTCTTTATTCTGGGCTCCCTTGGGCCACTGGCTCGCGCATTCGAGATAGCAGGAGAGAGAGGGAGAGAGAGAGAGAGAGAGAGAGAGAGAGAGAGAGAGAGAGAGAGGGAGGGAGGGAGGGAGGGAGAGAGAGAGAGAATGTGAGTCCCGCCGACTTTGACAAACAAGTAAACTGTGGTTATTTCCCCAGGAGTTTGAGGAGAGAGAAACGGTGAAGGAAAAGGAGGATAAATTAACCCACAAAGCCACTGGAGGAGATGAAAGCTCCGTTGGCATGAAAAGATAGAATAACAGAAGTTGGAAGGGACCTTAAGGGGTCTTCTAGTCCAACCCCCTGCCCAAGCAGGAGACCCTATACTATTCCAGACAAATGGTTGCCTAGAGAAACAGGTCTTGGCTTTCTTCTGAAGGACCCCCTTTCAGAGATGATTGAAGGGGCAATTTAGGCCATCAGATGCAGCCCCCTATTCATTTCAAAAATCCAGATTAAGTATTCCAGACAGATGGAAGTCTATGTCTCATCTCCACATGGACAAATGTGTCTGATACAGGCAATCCTCTGAAATGATATAGAGCAGTGGTTCTCAACCTTTTTAATGCCGCGACCCCCAACTGGTAGGAAATCGCGGACTACTCAACCGGTTGTAAGTCGAAGACTACTCAACTGGTGCAGCACTGTTTGCAGAATGGGGCTTTTGGCGGGCTCAGCAGGGCAGAGACAGCTTGGACAATTCCTATTGGCTTTTGAAAGCCAATAGAATTAGACTCTATTCAAGAGAGTCTATTCTATTGGCTTTCAAAAGCCAATAGAATAAAAGGGAGGAGCACAGCTAAGGAAAAGGGGGGGAAATGGCGGATTGCGTTGTTTGGCGACCCCTGTGAAATGGTCATTCGACCCAAAATGGGGTCCCGACCCACAGGTTGAGAACCACTCATATAGAGTTTCCTGCCAAGGTCGCTTCCAACTTTATTATTATTATTGTTGTTGTTGTTGTTGTTGTTGTTGTTATTATTATTATTATTATTATTATTATTATTATTATATGGATCATCGCACAGTCAGCCAGATGTTCAGACTGGATTTGGCATTTTGTCTACCTATCGAGTCCTTGCCCAGGACCTGGGATAGGCAGATGTGGATGTTTGATGGTATTACAGGTATCGTCGCAGGATGGAAGCAGTTCCTAATAAGGCCACCTTTTGCAATTGACTAATAGTGAATTTGTCAATGCCAATGGTGTTCAAGTGGTGCTCCAGTTGTTTTGGGATTGCACCCAAGGAGCCTATTACTATTGGTACTACTCTTGTTTGCTTTTGCCATAGTCTTTCTATTTCTATTTGAAGGTCTTTCTATTTTGTTATCTTCTCCAGTTCTTTCTCTTCTATTCTGCTGTCTCCAGGCACTATTATTATTACTATTATTATTATTATTATTATTATTATTATGCCAAAGAAGAGGGGGGTCAACCTGAAGGCAGGACAAGAAGCTATGGGAGGATAGCACCCCCCCCCCAAAGAAAGATATACTTTGGGGAATATTAAAAAGGTAAGAATATTATATTTCCCCAAAGGAACTTAAAGGCAGAAAAGCAGGCCCAGTTTTTCTTAATAGCCCCAGGCAGAGGCCAGGTCTGTAGAAATTCAGGTTTGATAACCCTATTCAGAAAGGTTGGAGCCAGGAAGCTAGAAGCTGATGAGATTAGAAAGATAAAGACCCCTAAAATCTACACACCCCAACCAAACTTTAAAGATAATAATAACTTTAGGACATAAAAGGATTAACCCACCAGTATCAAAAAGAACACACTCCAGATTTCAGGTCAAAGTTCATACCACAGGAACAGGAAACAACTCCAAACAAAAAGCCCAAGAAGGTATAAAAACCCACCACTCCCTGCTACATGTGGTCAGTTTTCCCAGAGCCATCTTTCTGTCTGGCTCTGCTCTCCAATAAACTCCAACCTTCTTTCTAAAGCAGTCTCCATTTTGTTTATTCCCGGCTTGGATTGGACCCTGATGAAGATTTTTCCTTTCAACAAAGCAATGGATGGAAACTAATTAAGGAGAGAAGCTACCTAGAACTAAGGAGACATTTCCTGACCGTGAGAACAAGTAACCAGTGGAACAGCTGGACTCCAGAAGTTCTTAAACGTTGAGGCTTTTAAGAAAAGACTGGACAAACATTTGTCTGAAAGGGTATAGGGCAGAGGTCCCCAACCTTTTAGGCACCAGGAACCAGTTCTGTGGAGAGAGGTTTTTCCATGGACCGGCGGGTGCATGGTTTTGCGTGCTGCCTGCATCTCGTGGATGGGGCTTTGCTTGTTCGTGCAGACTCGTTGCTAGCATGCTGCAGCCTGGCACTGGTGTACGGACCGGCGGTTGGGGACCTCTGGTGTAGGGTCTCCTGCTTGAGCAGGGGGTGGAATAGAAGTCTCCCAAAGTCCCATCCAACTCTGTTATGCTGTTATTCTGTTACAGCTATCTGCTAAATCCAGTTTGCCTGAAAGTGATTGCTTCTCACACAACATCCCGGAGGGAATAAGAAGAAAACGGTGAGGGAGATCAAAGTCAGCTTTAATATTTTTATGAGGTTCTCATTTGCTTTGCCGTTTCCCTTCCATCCCCGACATCAGTACTGCAACAATCACCACAAAACCAGAAACACAGAGTTTCAGACTTATTTTAAGACTTCCCCCCCCACTCCCCACTTGATCAGAAATAGCTGCCTTTGGCAATGTTCCCACAAAATCTGGAAGGTTTTTCTTCATTTCGTTTTGATTTTAAGCCAGCGTTGGGTTGGCTGGGTACCCTATAAGTTCATCTAATCTTGCCATATTAGGGCTGCCATTCTGTAGGATTTGATCGGCGTGAAGTTTCAAAAGGAAGTCGCTAAATTAAACTACATTCACTTTTCCCCAAAAATGGCATGAATAAAATGGAGAAAAAAAATATCAGAAGATCCTGTGTTTTAGGACATCAGGGAAAGGGAAAGAGAGAGCAGTCAGAGCAATTCTTATAAAAATCACAAAACGACAACCAAACAACTTCTAAGCGCCTGGGAGGCTGGGTGATTCCCCAGCTCTAACCTTGTCTGAATCTCAGCCTCTGGTATAAAATTTGGCATTTCATTAAAAACTCAAAGCCCATTTTATGACCTTTCTTACCACAGTTGTTAAGTGAATCATTGCAGTTGTTAAGTTAGTGACACGGTTGTGAAGTAAATCCGGCTTTCCCCATTGTCTTTCCTTGTCAGGAGATTGCAAAAGAGGAATCACATGACCCTGGGCCACTGAAACTGTCATAGGTGCATGCCAGTTGCCAAGTGTCTGTGTCAACGCTGCTAACATCGGATGTTCTTGCTTTGACAACATATGGAGATGCAGCCATTTTCCTTTACTTTATCGTTTACTCTTAGAGTTGGAATTAGATGATACTGGGGGGAGGGGGAGGAATGTGCTTGGGAGTAGCTAGACAAAACAATACTGTATAAGGGTGGGAACCAAGGTTTTTTGTAATAAGAGATGATAAGACATGGCGGATTGAAGAACTGGTGGAAAAGCCAACATTTCAAACTAATTGGAGAATGTGATTTATGACTGTTAGAGGAGGGAATTGTGCTTTTGATACTATGTGGTTAGGGGAGGGGGATTCAGATTCTGGTTTGGACTATGTACATGCTGATGTTATGCTACTTGAATAGAGATTCTTTAAGGTAAACAATGCCTCAAAGTTCTTTGAAGAGTTTCATCTGTTGGAACCATGACAGTCTGAATGTTGATCCTGTGACTATGGAAATGCTGACATGGCCATGTGAAAAATGGCCGTAAGACACTTTTTTCCCAGTGGTGTTGTAACTTTGAATGGTCAGTGAATGAACTGGCATAAGCCGAGGACTATCTGTGTGAGGTAAGATCAGACTATGTGGAGAGACCCAGCCCATAGACTTGCCAAGTGTTGGACACAACTGAATTGATAACATTGTCCTCATCATCATCACTTTTTTTTAGTGACAGTGTAACTTCGATCAGTCACTAAACAAACTGTTGTAAGTCAGGGAGTACTTGTACACATGTTGGAAGACACAATGTGGTCCTGAAGGGATGTTATTTCAGAAGAAAAGGAAGGTGTCTATAGAGATTCTCTGTCATCCAGGTCATGGTTGTCCCAAAGGTGCTTTTTCATGAGGCAACTGGACTTTCTTATTTTCCTTTGAAGAGGTTTCACTTCTTATCCCAGAAGCTTCTTCAGCTCTGATTGGATAATGGGGGAATAGAAGGATTTATACTCCTTGCAGACTGGTCATTTGCATTCTTTTAGAGAGTCAATGAGGCCACTTGGAGGTTTATCTGTGTCCTCAGGGTCACAGTGCAAATGGTGCAAATTGATGTGGAGCCTTCTTGGAACTGCTGAAAGGACTATGTTGTAGACTGGACTTTCTTGTTTTTCTCTGAAGACATTTCGCTTCTCATCCAAGAAGCTTCTTCAGCTCTGACTGGAAGGTGGGGGAATGGAAGGATTTATACTCCTTGCAGACAGCTGGTCATTTGAATTCTTTCAAAGAGTTGCTGAGGCTATTTGGAGGTTTATCTGTGTCCTCAGGGTCACCTGAGTGGTGCAAATGGGCGTGGAGCCTTCTTGGAACTGTTGAAAGGACTGTGTGGCAGACTGGAGAGAGATGATGTCGTATCCCTTCCCCTCTGTTAATGTGGCTCTCCCGTTCCATCCTTCCATTCCCCACTATCCAGACATTTAGCAGATTCAGCAACCCACCTGCATTTAAAAGACAAAACCCACATTTTGGACAGAGAGGACAAAGAGGCCATCTAGGCAGTGGTGGGATTCAAATATATGAACAACCGGTTCTCTGTGTGGATGCCACTTCCGGAAGTCTGTTCTGGGCCTGGGCAACAAAAAATTAGCTACCGGTTCTGCTGAAATGGTGCGAACAAGCTGAATCCCACCACTGCATCTAGGTCCAAATTGAACAGCCCTCTCTCAACCATTTTCACCACTCAGGTGACCCTGAGGACACAGATAAACCTCCAAGTGGCCTCAATGACTCTCTAAAAGAATGCAAATGACCAGCTTTCTGCAAGGAGTATAAATCCTTCCACTCCCCACCATCCAGTCAGAGCTGAAGAAGCTTCTTGGATGAGAGGTGAAACATCTTCACAGAAAAAAAAGAAAGTCCAGTTGCCTCATGAAAAAAAGCACCTTTGGGACAAGGAAGGGAAGGGAAAAATAAACTTTTTGAAGAGTTTATTTTGGCAACCTGGCAGACAGTATCCCATAGAAAGAAATCTCTGAGCCCCCAAGACCTTTCTCTTTCTCTCTTTTTCACTGCTTTTTTCCCCCCATGCAACTGAACTCAAAGTCACTGCTTGCCTGCCAATTGAAATTAAGTTTAAATTTGTGCAGGGAGTAGAAATTTGCCCCAGTTTAATACTTCTGGAGCCATCAATCTCCACAACTGGGAAGTTCCTATTTTCATTTTTGGTCCTGGGTTACAAGAAGAGCTCAAATTCACCCAATGGAGTTTTTTAATGCCTAAGGCGGGACTAGAACTTACTGTCTCCTGGTGATTGGTCCAAAGTCATCCAGTCAACTTTCATGCCTAAGATGGGACTATAACTCACCATCTCCTGGTGATTGGCCCAAAGTAACCCAGCTGACCTTCATATCTAAGGTGGGACTAGAACTCACATCTCCTGGCGATTGGCTCAAATTCACCCAGCTGACTCTTATGCCTGAGACAGGACTAGAACTCACCATCCATTCCTCTATCTAACCATCCTGCTATAGTTATAATCAAAACCACACTCATTGTCATCACTGACCAGCAATTACCGTATTTTCCGGCGTAGAAGACAACTTTCTAAAGCGTGGAAATCGGCGCTGAAGTTGGGGGTTGTCTTATACACCGAGCCGTCTTATACCCTGGAAATTACGGTAGTTTCCGGCATATAAGACGACTTTCTAGGCATGGAAATTGGCGCCAAAGTTGGGGGTCGTCTTATATGCCGGGTCGCCTTATACGCCGGAAAATACGGTACTGTAATCCTGTAACAGGCATTTAAAAAATAAATAAATACAAGGACAATTGAATATCACAGAAGGAAGATTTAAGTTGATGCGTAAATGAAATACGTGGTGTAAGCACAGTCCTTAGGAAAGTGACCAATATTAAAATGAAAACAAATGGAGACATCAGTCATAGAATATTAATAAAAATCCCTCTTGTTTAAACATTCTGAAGGAGATTAAGGGTCTCATAAACTATTAATATGTTTTAAAAGTTTATCGAC
Source organism: Crotalus tigris (assembly GCF_016545835.1). Lineage (NCBI taxonomy): Eukaryota > Metazoa > Chordata > Lepidosauria > Squamata > Viperidae > Crotalus > Crotalus tigris. The sequence goes on along the minus strand of NW_024096935.1, from coordinate 244,232 downwards.
CTATTAAGGAGAGAAAAACCAAACACTCACAGGATCAGCAAGAGCGGTTTGATTAATGAAAATAAAATAAACTATCATAAGTCCAAATTAAGAAGACTGACCTCTGCTTAATAATTAGTTGTAATAGTGTTGACTCTTTGGAATGCTGTTTATTCCCACTTGAAATAAACTTGCAACCAGATTGGAAATGTAGAGTCCTTTTTTTTTTTTGGCCTTAAACTTTTTGATTTCTTGGAAATGTTTTATTTTATGCTTTTTTGGGGTCGTGTGATAGAGGCATTTATGACAACCTTCCACATCAAATCAAATATCTTTTTTACAAGTTTTTTTTTTACTAGCCTTTACGGTAAAAAAAAGAGAGATAATTTAATACAATTCATTATTGGCTAAGAGGAAAAAAAATAGGACAGTAAAACACATTTAATTAAAATTTTCTGCGGTTGTATAACCAATAGAAGAGAATATTTATAACTCAGGGTTGAATTGTGGGGTCCTTGGTGCTCTCTCAGCTTGGTGCTTTCCTTGCAGATGTTTCAGGACCTGACTAAGTAACGTCATCAGTTTCCTAATTTGTGCACTGTGCATTTATTTGATTTAGAAGACATATAATACTATGAAATGCGAATTGTTTCAAGAAAGGACCCCAGCTAGCACTGCTTCATTCAGGTATGTTAGACTCACATATTGTTTCATTTAAACTTGTCTTAAATTACCAGGATACAAAAAAAACAAACAAAACAAACAAACAAAACAAACAAACAAACAAACATACAAACAAACAAAAGCCAACAACGCCAAAATATCTCCATAGGCCAGATGTGTCATGGCAAAACCATGCCCACCCCATTGCCGGCAATGGCAAAAAAGTCGCAATATGTTGCGACACATCACGTGACATTGCGAATTCGACACCCCTGTACTAGACCAACAAGCAGTACACAACCACCTGATCGAGGAACCACCAACACACTGAAGGTGAGCTGATGGGTTAAGACAAGATCCCAGCTGCCCCTGGGTACGGCCTGCTTCGTCTTCGGTTTTTCAAATTGTACGTTACTATTATTATGAGCAGTGCTTTTTTTCTAAAAAAAAAAAAAGGTGCCGGAACTCACACATGTCATACAACCTGCCTTGCCCTACCCTACAAGGTTCCATCCAAAAAAGGTGCCGGAGCGTTTAGAGTAGCCTCTAGGCCAGGGCTTTTCAACCAGTGGTACGGGTACCACCTGTGGTACATTGGCACCTGGCAGGTGGTACGCGAGCATCCTAGAAAAGTGGTAGCGGGGGGGGGGGGGAATGAGCTGAACCGGTGGCAGCACCGCACAAGTCTGACCGAGAGATGGCTGGAGCTGCAGGGCTGTCAGGGCTCAGCGGAAGCGCCAGGATCACTGCCACTTTCCAGCTGATCAATGCTTCGGGGCTGTCAGGGCTCATTGGAAGTGCCAGGATCAGTGCCAGGCTCCAGCTGGAGCTCGGCGCTGATCCTGGTGCTTCCGCTGAGCCCTGAAGAAGCACCAATCAGCTGGAAAGCAGCACTGATCCTGGCGCTTCTGCTGAGCCCAGAAGAAGCGCCGATCAGCTGGAATGTTGCAGCATCTCCAGCGTCTTGTGATTTACATTCAGATGCTTGGCAATTGATTCATATTTATGACGGTCACAGTGTCCCAGGGTCATGTGAAGTGACGAAAACCTGCTGCAGCCCCCCAGCAGATGAGGGGGGAATCAAAACTAAACACCCCCCATCCCACCCCCACTGCCAATCCTCAACAGAAATGCTCACAACAATGAAAACCTTGGACAGGAGGAAGAGCTCCACCGGGCGGGCAGGCAGGTGTCTTACACAGCTGTGGCTTGGGGGGCACTTTTTTCAGTGCCATTGTAACTTTGAACAGTCACTAAGCGAACTGTTGTAAGTCGAGGACTACCTGTACTTTATTACTTTTTTCCTTTTTTTTTGGGTCATCAAGTTTTTGACACCTTGCTAGGCAACTGGTGGTACTCGGATGTTGCCATATCCTAAAAGTGGTACAATGGGTGAAAAGGTTGAAAAGCCCTGGACTAGGCTATATGGGTGGCTAAGTAAGTAAGTGAATAAGTAAACAACACTCTCAGCAACACTGACAGGGCAACCCCCTTGTACAGTATATAAAGAGAAAAGCAACCTCCCTCGCTTCTAGCACTGATGATGGTACCTAGTTGGGTAATGAAACGTCTACAAGAAAATCAGCAAGATTAGAGAGCACCAAGAATCTTACAATACTCCTCCTCCTCCTCCTCCTCCTCCTCCTCCTCCTCCTCCTCCTCCTCCTCCTCCTCCTCCTCCTCCTCCTCCTCCTCCTCCTCCTCCTCCTTTTTTAAAGGGATAGCATCCCTTAAAAATAATAAACATAAAATTGATCAGTGTGGCCTTTGTATTTGGAGATGATTTTGGGGGGGTTGGATTAGAGCACATTTGGGGACATGATAAAAAGACACCCCCTGAGAACGTGACTGAGAGATTCTACTTTCGTGGCTCCAGAAGGACAAAGCCCAAGGTCCCCCTCCAGCCCTCTGATTCTACATCTGTGTCTCTGTCTAAATCTAGCGCATCAAGAACTGAGAGGGCAGGAGGTTTCACTCCTTAGGGAGGGGAGGGCTGGCTGAAAAGCTTTGGCACTCGCGAACGTGAAAAGTGCACTTGCAATAAGGACCAAGAGCCACTGAAAATGTATCGGATGCCTGGGTGCATCTAAAAATGAGAATTGAGAGAAGAAAGCATTATTGAACAAGGAGTCCTCCTTATAATGTAGAAAAGAAAGAAAGGAAGGAAGGAAGAAAGAAAGGAAGAAAGGAAGGAAGGAAGGAAGGAAGAAAGAAAGAAAGAAAGAAAGAAAGAAAGAAAGAAAGAAAGAAAGAAAGAAAGAAAGAAAGAAAGAAGGAAGGAAGGAAGGAAGGAAAGGAAGGAAGGAAGGGAGGGAGGGAGGGAAAGGAGGGAAGGGAGGGAGGGAGGAGGAGAGGAAAGGGAAGGGAAAAGAAAGGGAAGGGAAGGAGGGAGGAAGGAAGGATATGGGAGGGGGGAAGAAGAGGGAGGAAAGGGTGGGAGGAGGAGGAGAGGAAAGGGAAAGGGAAAGGGGAGGAAGGAAGGAAGGAAGGAAGGAAGGAAGGAGAGAAAAAGAAGGAGGAGGAGAGGAAAGAGAAGAGAAGAGAAGGGGAAAGGGAAGGGAGGGAGGGAGGGAGAAAGAAAGAAAGAAAGACAGACAGAAAGACAGACAGACAGAAAGAAAGAAAGAAAGAAAGAAAGAAAGAAGAGAAAAAGGAGGAGGAGAAGGAGAAGGAGAAGGGAAGCAAAGGGAGGGAGGGAGAGAGGGAGGAAGGAAGGATTTTGACATACAAAGTCAATGTGGGAAGCTAGACTCACTTAATGACTGCATGATTCACTTAAGAACTGCAGTGATTCACATAATAACCATGACAAGAAATGGTTGTAAAATCAGCCACAGGTCCTTGCTTAGGAGCACACATTCTGGCCCCATTTTCCAAACTCTGAGGACTCTCCCGATGCGGGGTTTGGTTTTTTTACTGATGTTTTGCGAGACAGGAATGTTATATGTATAAAGTGTCAATTGCCCCCCCTCCCCCATATCTACTGCACAAATACACCCACAAAGACTCCCATTTCAACCTATTTTGTGCATTAATTGCACATTAAAGCATTCCTTTATCTGTGGTGATATGCCAGTTTATGTCCAGCTGGGAATTAATGAGTTTTCTTAATATAATATCGTTGGTCCTTTGTCTGCAGTTTCAAATTCAATTAATCTGGATTTTTGCTTTCTAGCGATGGGCAATTCAGAGGAAGCTGTGCTTTTGGGGAACACTGGAAGGCCAGGGAGAAAAACAATTAATAAATAATTTTTAAAATGGCCCACTTTCTTTTCCTCCCCATCTTCTTTATCACATCTCATCTCCAGTAGCAGGTGCAAAATTCACCAACACAAATTCACACAACATAAACATCAAAGCAATTACACACTCTCTCTTTCGGTCTTTTATGAGCTTCTTTCATATTTTGAGAATCAAGTGGAACAACAACAACAACAACAACACTGAAGTCAAGAAAAAGATTAGAGGTGAATACTTCAAGAGAGTGAAGATGATCTTAAAGTTCAAACTCAATGGCGGAAATACCATGAAGGCAATCAACATCTGGGCAATTCCAGTCATTAGATACACAGCTGGAATAGTGGACTGGACTCAAGCAGAACTAAAAGCAATGGATAGGAAGACCAGAAAAATAATGACAATGAATCATGCCCTTCATCCACGCAGTGACATTGACAGACTCTACCTACTAAGGCAAATAGGTGGGCGTGGAATGCTGCAAGTACATCAGATGGCTGAAGAAGAAAAAATGGCTTTGGAAGAATATCTGAAGAACAATGATGAAGATGCCCTGAAATTAGTATATCAGGAAGGCTTACTGACTACTGGAGAGACCAAAGTGGCCTACAAGAAAGACCAAACAAAGAATAGAATGGAGGCATGGGAAGACAAAGCACTACAGGGCCAGTACATTAAAAAAAAAAAAAATAGCAGGGAAAGGAGATAATAATAAAACCTGGCAATGGCTAAGAGCAGGAAAATTGAAGAAAGAGACCGAGGGACTAATTCTGGCTGCACAAGACCAAGCATTAAGGACAAATGCATACAAAGTCAAAATTGAGAAGACAGCAACAGACAGTAAGTGCCGCCTATGCAAAGAAGCTGAAGAAACAGTGGACCACTTGGTAAGCTGCTGCAAGAAGATCACACAGATTGACTACAAGCAGCGGCATGACAAAGTAGCAACAATGGTGCATCGAAAGACCTGCAAAAAATATCACTTGCCTGTAAGCAAAAACTGGTGGGATCATAAAATAGAGAAAGTCATTGAAAATGAAAATGTTAAATTGCTCTGGGACTTTAGAATTCAAACAGACAAGCACCTGCCACATAACACCCTGGACTTAACAACTGTCGATGAGAAAGGGAAAAAAGTCTGGATAGTGGACATGACAGTGCCTGGAGACAGCAGAATAGACGAGAAAGATCTGGAGAAGATAACAAAATACAAAGACCTACAGATAGAAATAGAAAGACTGTGGCAAAGAAAGCAACGGTAGTACCAATAGTAATAGATGCCTTGGGCGCAATCCCAAAACAACTGGAGCACCACTTGGACAATGTTGGCATTGACAAATTTGCCATCAGTCAATTGCAAAAGGCGGCCTTACTAGGAACTCCTTCCATCCTGTAACAAGATCTGTAATACCATAATTCAAACATTCACATCTGCCTATCTCAGGTCGATAGGTAGACAAAAATGCCAAATCCAATCTGAACATCTGGTTGACTGTGCGATGAATACTAATACTAATAATACTAATAATACTAATACTACTAATACTAAAACTACAGATACTAATGCTACAGATACTAATACTAATAATAATACTAATGCTAACGCTAAAGTTAATACTAATAATACTAATACTATTTATACTACTAATACTAATACTAAAGCTAATAATACTAATACTACCAATAATAATAACAATAACAATAATAATAATAATAATAAACAAACGCAATCTGTTCTGTTTCTAAAAGGCTCCTTGGGCAAAAAAGACAACTGTTTATCTTTTGAAAATGCCAGACTGGAGCATCCGTGCTCGCCTTTCTGTTCAGGTCACTGGCTCAGCTGATTTGTAAAAACGGCTAATAAATACAAACCTGACAGTCAGCCTAATATTCCAGAATCAAAAGCCATTATTGACTTTGCCATATTGATCTATGACAACCGAGTCGAAGTAATAGATTACACTGTTTCTTCCTTTACACCAGCGCTTGGCTTAGTCCACCTCTGCATTAAATTAAAGTTGCGCTGTCAGGAATTGTTAAATGAAACCATTGACAAGCCAGCTAGTTGGATCTTAGCTATGACAGACCATGGATTTACGATGCATTTTTTTATTTATTACATTTATAGGCCGCCCAGCTCCCTATGCAAAGAGACTCTGGGCGGCTGGCAATGGAATAAAAATATAAACATAAGAAGGTTAAATGAACCAGGATCACATGGAAAGTAAAAGCTAAGAGCAGGAACGGAATGGGGGTGAGGCCTTCTGCCTTAGTCTACCAGCCGGCATGGAGCATCTTGGGAGGAGGGAAGGAGGAAGAAAGAAAGGAAGGAAGGAAATAGGAAAAGAAGGAAGGAAATGGGAAAGGAAGGGAGGAAGGAAGGAAATGGGAAAAGAAGGAAGGAAATGGGAAAGGAAGGAAGGAAATGGGAAAAGAAGGAAGGAAATGGGAAAGGAAGGAAGGAAGAAAGAAAGGAAATGGGAAAAGAAGGAAGGAAATTGGAAAGGAAGGAAGGAAGGAAGGAAATGGGAAAAGAAGGAAGGAAATGGGAAAGGAAGGAAGGAGGAAGGAAGAAAATGGGAATGGAAGGAAGGAAGAAAGGAAATGGGAAAAGAAGGAAGGAAATGGGAAAAGAAGGAAGGAGGGAAATGGGAAAAGAAGGAAGGAAATGGGAAAGGAAGGAAATGGGAAAGGGAGGGAGGGAGGGAGGGAGGGAGGGAGGAAGGAAGGGAATGGGAATGGGGATGGGGAAGGAAGGAAGGAAGGAAATGGAAATGGAAGGAAGGAAAGGAGAAAGGAAGGAAGAAAGGAAGGGAGGGAGGGAGGGAAGGAGGGAGGAAGGGAGGAAGAAAGGAAGGGAGGAAGGAAGGAAGGAAGGGAGGAAATGGGAATGGAAGGAAGAAAATGGGAAAAGAAGGAAAGAGGAAGGAAGAAAATGGGAATGGAAGGAAGGAAGGAAGGAAATGGGAAAAGAAGGAAGGAAATGGGAAAGGAAGAAAGGAAGGAAGGGAAGGAAGGAAGGAAGGAAGGAAGGAAGGAAGGAAGGAAGGAAGGAAGGAAGGAGAGTCTTTTGAAGAATGTGGCCTGAAAGTGATAAAAAGTTGCTATTTTGTGAATGAAGGAAATGTTGGGAGTATCATCCCAGGGGAAAATAATCTTTTCTCAAAGATTTTTTTTCTCTTATTATACAACATGACTTATTTAAGATTCTCCTCTGTTGCAGAGGAACATCTCCTTCTCCTTCTCTTCCCTCTTTCAGAAGGGATGGACCAAAACTCCCACCAGGTGAGTCCCTATGACTAACACATCTGAAGACTCCCATCACTGGCAGATTTTTATCAGATCTAGAGAGGAACCTTTCCAAAGGGACTTTCTCTCCCGTTCAAAACCGAGCATCTTCCCCCCCCCCCTTTAATCAGTTGCAAATTCATCATTTTTCTTCAAAAGGTTTTTGGATCTGTTTTTTTTTTTTTTTTTTACTGTTTCGGGCCAATTATTTTGTCAGTGTGTTGCTGCTGCACTTTTTTTTTTTTGATCCAGAAGCTTTAATTACTGTTTCTTAAATTGGCCATTAGCTGATGTCTAAAGGCAAAATTAAAATGCCTTTTATTGACAGAACCACTTTATACTGCTTTATACTGCACTGGTGGATCACATTTGGAAGGCAGTGTCCAGTTCTGGTCACCAGGATATGAAAAAGATGTTGAGACTCTAGAAAGAGTGCAGAGAAGAACAACAAAGAGGATGAGAGGTCTGGAGGCTAAAACATATAAGAAACGGTTGCTGGAATTGAGTATGTCGAGTTTAATGAAGAGAAGGACGAGGGGGGGACATGATAGCCGTGTTCCAATATCTCAGGGGCTGCCCCAAAGAAGAGGGAGTCAAGCTATTCTCCAAAGCACCTCAAGACAGGAGAAGAAGCAACAGATGGAAACTAATCAAGGAGAGAAGCAACCTAGAACTAAGGAGAAATTTCCTGACAGTGAGAACAATTGATCAGTCGAATGACTTGCCTCCAGAAGTTGTGAATGCTCCAACTCTGGAAGTTCAATTCAGAATACAGCTGGAAGGGACTTTGAAGGCCTTCTAGTCCAACCCCCTACTCAAGTAGGAGACTCTATTCCCTTTCAAAAAAATGGTTGTCCAGTCTTCTTAAAAACCTCCAGTGATGAAGCACCCACAATGTCTGAAGGCAAGGAACTTTCTCCTTAGTTCCAGGTTGCTTCTCTCCTTGATTAGTTTCCATCCTTTGCGTCTTGTCCTGCCTTCAGGTGCTTTGGAGAATAGCTTGACTCCCTCTTCTTTGGGGCAGCCCCTGAGATATTGGAATGCTGCTATCATGTCCCCCCTCATCCTTCTTTTTTCTAGACTAGCCAAACCAAATATTTCAACCATTCTTCATAGGTTTTTGTCTCTAGGCCTTTAATCATCCTAGTTTCCCTTCTTTGCGCTTTTCCCAAAGTCTTAATACCTTTTTTACCTTCTTTTTTGTAATATGGTGACCGAAACTGGATGTAGTATTCCAGGTGTAGCCTTATAAGGGTTTAGAAAGCGGTGCTAATACTTCACGTGATTTTGATTCTATTCCTCTGTTTATACTGCCAAGGATTGTATTGGCTGCTGCTGCAAACTGAACAGACTGAACAGCCATTTGTCGGAAATGGTATCATTTGTGAGCAGGGAGTTGGACTAGAAGACCTCCAACGTTCCTTCCAACTTTGTTATTTTAACAAAGAGAAGGCTCAGGGGAGACACCACAGCATCTTCCAATTTTTGAAGGGCAGTCACGGGGAAGAGAGCCTCAGTTTCTTCTCCAAAGCACTTTAAGAAGCCATGGGAGGAAGCTGGTCAGAAGGAGAGCCTGCCAAAGTCTGCCAAGGTCTTTCTGGAGCCGACGGTATCTTCTAAAGTTTGGGCTGTTCTCCCTAGCTTGGTATCATAGTTCCTTCTCAATACACATCGTTTTTTCCTACTTTCTTCGGATCCTTCCTCAACCACCAGAGGGAGCCTGGGAAATCACCAAGAATTCCAAGATGAACCCTGAAGATTTTGCAAAAAAACAAAGCTAATTTGATTTTGTTGTTGTCGTCATTGTCTTTTTTTGTGGCCCATTCCTTTATGCATCAGAAAACCTGAGAGCATCTCACAAAGATCAGATAGAAGGATGTGCTCATCCTTCTGTTTCAAGCCAGAACATTTAGGGAACACCACCCTATACAAAACCAAGTTTTGATGTTTGTGTTCTGAATGCATTGGGGTTTACAAGCATCTTTGTTTTCCCTGGTTATTCGACACCTCTTCCATTTTAGCTTCTCCTTTTGAAGGAAGAGACATTTACAAAACAGATGCACAGCTACACAGACACAAACACACATCAGACCCAGATCAGAGTCTGGTTGTTACTGATTTTGTTTGCAGTTACAGCTGAGGTATTTGTGAGACGTGTCTTCATGCATGTCTGCAGAATGAATGGCTCGACGTTATGTAGTGTGGAAAATGAAGGAAGATTCTGCTGAAGAGGAATATCACAGTTATGGGAAGTCCTCACCTTTCTACGATATATTTAGTGATCATTAAAAGTTACAACGGCACTGCAAAAAGCGACTTACAGTCCCCTTTCACACTTATGACCATTGCAGTGTTGAAGGAAAAGTCTTTATCAAGGTTCAGTCCAAGCTGGGAATAAATGACATGGCGACTGCTTTAGAAAATAGGTTGCAGTTTATGGAAGAGGAGAGCCAGACAGGAAGTTGGCTCTGGAAGAAAAGAGAGAGAGAGCACATGTAGGGAGTGGGTTTTTATACCCTCTGGGGCTCTTGAGGTTGTTTTCTGTTTCTGTTTGAGGCTTTGTATTTCCTGTGTCATGTACTTTGACCTGAGTCGGAGTGTGCCCCTTTGGCATCTGTGGGTTAATCCTATTATGTCCTGTCTTAGAGTTTGGGGTATGTAGATTTTAGGTGTTTTTGTCTTCCTAAGCTTCTAGCTGGAGGGCTCCAACCTTCCTGAATGGATTATCACATCTGCATTTCTCCAGAGCTGGTTTCTGCTTGGGGGAGGGAGACTTGGAGCTATTAAGAAAAATTGGGCATGCTTTTCTGCCTCTTTGAAGATCCTTTGAGGAAATATAATATTCTGCCCTTTTAATATTTCCTTCTCTGGGGGGGGGGCTGACTCCCCAAAGCAGCATCCCCATGGTCACGTGATCGAAATTCAGACACTTGGCAAGTGGCTCATATTTATGACGGCTGCAGTGTCCCGGGGTCACTGATAAGAGAAGTCAAAGGGGGAGCCAGATTTATTTAACAACTGTGTTGCTAACTTAACAACTGCTGTGATTCACTTAAGAACTATGGCAAGGAAGGTCGTAAAAAGGGCAAAACTCACTTAACAACTGCCTGGCTTAGCCACAAGCAACATTTTGGACTCAATTGTGGTCGTAAGTTAAGGATTACATGTTTTTTTTTTCTAAATTTGACATGTCTTCCAATATCTAAGGGGCTGCCCCAAAGAAGATGGGAGTCAACCTATTTTCCACAGCACCATAAAGCAAGACAAGAAACAACGGATGGAAACTAATCAAGGAGAGAAGCAACCTAGAACTAAGGAGAGATTTCCTGACAGTGAGAACAATTAACCAGTGGAAAAAAAACTTGCCTCCAGAAGTTGTGAATGCTCCATCATTGGTAGTTTTTAAGAAATGGGGTCCTTGGTGCTCTCTGAGCTTGCTTGTTTTCTTGCACACATTTCATGACCCAAACTAGGTAACATAATCAGTGCTGGATGTTGAACTGTGCTAGTACTGATGATGTTGTCTAGTTTGGGTCATGAAATGTCTGCAGGAAAATGACCAAGCTCAGAGAGCACCAAGGATCCCACAGTTCTTCTCCTTCGTCTCCTCCTCCTCCTCCTCCTCCTCCTCCTCCTCTTCCTCCTCCTCCTCCTTCTCTCCACAAATCCCATTCCCTTCTAGTACTGATGATGTTGTCTAGTTTGGGTCATGAAATGTCTGCAAGAAAATGACCAAGCTCAGAGAGCACCAAGGATCCCACAGTTCTTCTCCTCCTCCTCCTCCTCCTCCTCCTCCTCCTCCTCCTCCTCCTCTTCCTCCTCCTCCTCCTTCTCTCCACAAATCCCATTCCCTTCTAGTACTGATGATGTTGCCTAGTTTGGGTCATGAAATGTCTGCAAGAAAATGACCAAGCTCAGAGAGCACCAAGAATCCCACAGTTCTTTTCCTTCGTCTCCTCCTCCTCCTCCTCCTCCTCCTTCTCTCCACAAATCCCATTCCTTTCTAGCACTGGTGATGTTACCTAGTTTGGGTCATGAAAAGTGTGCAAGAAAATGACCAAGTTCAGAGAGCACCAAGGATCCCACAGTTCTTCTCCTTCTCCTTCTCCTTCTCCTTCTCCTTCTCCTTCTCCTCCTCCTCCTCCTCCTCCTCCTTCTCTCCACAAATCCCATTCCCTTCTAGCACTGGTGATATTACCGAGTTTGGGTCATGAAAAGTCTGCAAGAAAACAAGCAAGTTCAGACAGCACCAAGGATCCCACAGTTCTTCTCCTTCTCCTTCTCCTTCTCCTTCTCCTTCTCTCCACAAATCCCATTCCGTTCTAGTACTGATGATGTTACCTAGTTTGGTTCATGAAAAGTCTGCAAGAAAACAAGCAAGCTCAGAGAGCACCAAGGATCCCTCAGCTCAACCTGAACTACAAATATTCTCCTATCTTTTAAAGAAGAGATTAGACAACCATTTCTCTGAAGTAGGATAGGGTTTCCTGCTTGAGCAGACCTCCAAGGTTCCTTCCAACTCTGTTATTCTGCATTTTGTGTAATGTAGGTTTAATCTTAAATGTCTCTCCTTGGACAAAATTCTACTAGTAAATCTCTGGTTTCCTTTCCTGTTAATAAAGAAAGAATAACTGCAAGACTAAAAACAATTCAACAGCAGTCAAAGCAACTATTGGCACATTTGCATATTCACATCATCCACGGCAGTGTATGTGTGATGGTGCATGCATTCACACATACACACACATACTCAACCACACCTTTTATTACCCTGCTCTTTTCTATAACTTGCAAGAATTGTTCTGAATGCCAGCTGTTGGGGTTTTTTTGTATCACAGGAAGCCGTACGTGTGTGTGTGTGTGTGTGTGTGTGTGTGTGTGTGTGTGTGTGTTAGTTTCCCACAATTTTTAATATCCACCCGAAATTACATCTCAGCCTCTTTGGGGACGAAACCTTTAAAATTCAATTTTGTATCGATATAATTAGTTGGGAAAAAAGGCAAAGTGAAAGGAGAACAAAAGGGAAGTGCCATTTTATTGTGCTTCTCCAAGCAAATAGACCCCAGCGCCAATCATCCTGCATCGGACCAATAGAAATATTAACTTCTACATCCAAAGGAAATGAAATAAATTTTCTTGAAGGCCACCTTAGGCTGGCTGGATGAAAAAAAAATAAATACGGGAGAAGATGTACGATCAGAGGTTTTGAAATGAAATTTGCAATGGATTCCTGGGTGCAGAGAAATTAATTCAGAAATTGCCTTCGTACCCTGAACTGCCATGCACAGAAAGGAAGTACAATTGATCCTTGACTTAAAACATTTTATGCAGTGGCCGTTCACAATTACAACGGCACTGAAAAAAGTAACTTATGACCGTTTTTCACACTTACGACCCTTGTGGCATCCCCAGGGTCACGTGATCAAAATTCAGAGGCGATGTCAACTGGTTCATATTAATGATGGTTGCAGTGTCCTGGATTCACGTGATCCCCTTTTGTGACCATCGGACAAGCAAAGTCAACGAGGAAGCCATGTAACAACTGTGTTACTAACCTAACAACTGCAATGATCGACTTAGCAAATGTGGCAAGCAAAGTCGTAAACTGGGGCAAAATTCACTTAAAAACTGTTATCACTTAGAGACAAGATATTTTGGGCTCAGTTATGGTAGTAAGTCAAGGACTACCTATATACATTTCCATCCTCAATTCTGGTGCATCACTGGACCTTAACAGAGTTGGAAGGGACCTTGGAGGTCTTCTAGTCCAACCCCCTGATGTTATGGTTCCGGCTAATGAAACATTTCAAAGAACTTCCAGGCATTTATTTTCCTAAAAGTCTTTTATTGTTACAAAATGTCGGCACAGGCACAACGGAGGGATGCTAGGATCTAAGTTCTCTTCCTCTGAGCAGTTAAATTATCAGCATGTTCCCTCCCTAAATTAGCCATCATATATCACATTACCCAATTAGTGTGAAGGTCAAAGGTTTTCTTCCTCTTTCTTTCCAGGGCTTTACCTCCACCCCCCTTCTGCTCTGTATTAACCCCATAAATACCAGACAGTTCTGCATATTGTCAAAAGCAAGTATATACAATATTTGCAGCGTTGACATAGGCAGGAAACCCTATACCATTTCAGACAAATCGTTGTCCAATCTCTTCTTAAAAACTCCCAATGTTGGAGCACCCACAACTTCTGGAGGCAAGTCGTTCCACTGAATAATTGTTCGAACTATCAGGAAATTTTTCCATTCCTTGTTTTTCAGATTGCCCTGCAAGCGTACAGAACTCTCCTTCAGGGCTGAAAAATTAAATATATTTAAAACTATCCCAATTGAATCAAACCAAATCTTCATTATGGCCGTAGACCGGCATACTTCAAAACTATTTTGCACACTTTAAACCAGGGCTTTTCAACCAGTGGTACGGGTAGCACCTGTGGTACATTGGCACCTGGCAGGTGGTAAGCAACCATCCTAGAAAAGTGGTAGTGGGGGAGGGGAATGAACTGAACCAGTGGCAGCACCACACAAGCTTGAGCGAGAGATGGCTGGAGCTGCAGGGCTGTCAGGACTCAGTGGAAGTGCCAGGATCAGTGCCAGGATCCTGCTGGATCTCAGCACTGATCCTGGCACTTCTGCTGAGCCCAGAAGAAGCCCCGATCAGCTGGAATGTTTCAGCCTCTCCAGGGTCTTGTGATTTACATTCAGATGCTTGGCAACTGATTCATATTTATGATAGTCACAGTGTCCCAGGGTCATGTGAAGTGACCAAAATCTGCTGCAACCACCCAATAGATGGGGGGAATAAAAAACCAAACACCTCCCACCCCACCTCTGCTGCCAATCCTCAACAGAAATGCTCACAACAATGAAAACCTCAGACAGAAGGAAGAGCGTGGCCGGGCGGGCAAGCAGGTGTCTTGCTCAGCTGTGGCTTGGGGGCCACTTTTTCAGTGAGCCATTGTAACTTCAAACAGTCACTAAGCAAACTGTTGTAAGTCAAGGACTACCTGTACTTCATCACTTTTTTCCTTTTTGGGGGGGGGTCATCAGGTTTTTGACACCTTGCTTGGTGGTACTTGGATATTGCCATATCCTAAATGTGGTATAATGGGTGAAAAGGTTGAAAAGCCCTGGACTAGTCCAAACTCCTGCCCAGACAGGAAACCCTTTCAGAAAAATGGCTGTGCAGGCTCTTCTTAAAAACTTCCAGTGTTGGAGCATTCACAGCTTCTGGAGGCAGGTGGTTCCACTGGTTCATTGTTCTGACTGTCAGGAAGTTTCTCCTTAGTTCTAGGTTGCTTCTCTCCTTGATTAGTTTCCATCCTTTGCTTCTTGTCCTGCCTTCAGGCACTTTGGAGAATAGCTTGACTCCCTCTTCTTTGAGGACTACCTATACTTCATCACTTTTTTCCTTTTTTGGGGGGGGTCAAGTTTTTGACCCCTGGCTAGGCGACTGGTGGTACCCAGATGTTGCCATATCCTAAAAGTGGTACAATGGGTGAAAAGGTTGAAAAGCCCTGCTTTAAACTATACTATGCAGCATATTTTAAACTACAAACCATTTGACCAGAATCGTATAAGGTGCTCCGCCTTGAGCAGGCAGTTGGACTAGAAGACTTCCGAGGTGCCTTCCAGCCTGATGATTCTATGCTCTTATATTTATCCCAGTCATTACAAATTTATGCACTAGGCGGGTTTAAAATAAAATCCATGGTTCACAAACGGAGGACAAAACAAGACAACCGCCTCCAACGACATTCATTTTAAAAGCTTTTTGCAACAACCATCATCTTAGGACTTCACAGGTACCAGATAAATCCTTGATGATTTGATTGACTGGTGTCATAATAATCTGCCCACACTTATAAAGTAGCCTCTATTTAAGCTTGAATTCCATTTAAGTTCCCCTTCTTTTGTTCCCTTCTTCCTTCTTTCTGTCTCACCGGATAAGATATCTGCAGGACATATCATGTCCTTGACATCTGTCTGTCTGTCTGTCTGTCTATCTCTCTATCTCTCTCTTTCTTTCTCTCTCTCTCTCTCTCCTATCTATCTATCTATCTATCTATCTATCTATCTATCTATCTATCTCTATCTATCTTTACTATCCATCTCTCATCTATCTACTATCCATCTCTCTCTCTCTCTCCATCCATCCATCCATCCATCCATCTATCTATCTATCTATCTATCTATCTATCTATCTATCTATCTATCTATCTATCTATCTATCTATCTAATTTATTGACCAGGTATCTTACCACAGGAAAACTCTGGATGGCTTACAATACTAAAAAGATCAAACTCTTTTCCATGTCAAAACATCTGGAACCAAAAATAATGTTTTCCCTCATGCCATCACTCTGCTAAACATTGAATTCCCACAGCACTATCTTAGGCCTAAAGATATTTATTCATGTAGTAGGGCTGTGTTGTTGTTATCCTTATCTTCTCATCTTTCTCATCTTCTCATCTTTCCTACTACCTTCTCCTGTTGGTATCTTATGATTTATCACTTGTTTCAATCTTATGATTAATGATTGTATCTTACGATTTAGGGTCTATGACCTATCATTTTGTTGTTTGCGTGTACACTGAGAGCTTCTGCACCGGAGACAAATTCCTTGGCTGTCCAATCACACTTGGCCAATAAAGAATTTTGTTTCTATTTCTATAGAAATCAATGCTACCAAAGTACAACATATGGTCTCTTTTTCCACACGCTGGATGGAACCAGTCCATTCTTATTGGTTTATGTATAGACCTGAACCCACTAAAATGGAGGTTTTCCAAACAAGACTGGACAATCATGTATCTGACATGATATAGGGTCTCCTGATCAAGTAGGGGGTTGAGCTAGAAGACCTCCAAGGTCCCTTCCGATTCTACCATTCTATGTTTTATGTTCTTTGAATGATTTGGCTGGAAGCAAGCAGAATACAATTATCGGTAGTTAGGTAAGTAAAGATTAAACAAAAAACAAAACAAAGAAAGCTCCTTCAGGAGTCCTGAACAAAATATTCTCCATTGATTCGGATCGATTGGCCACTCTGAGCTGATGGATCAATGCGATTCATCAAAGCAAATATTTGATTTGGATGCTTTATGCACATTGGTCTGAGCGAAACCAGATTTAATCACATCCCATTTGAAGCTTTGCTCCGAATCGATTCGAAGCTCTGAATAAGGATCGATTTCCCGAATTGCATCTGAGCCAGATTCAAACAGTCATATTGAACCTGACCCAATTTGCACACCTAAATAGACAGAGTAATACTGATCCTCTGGGTTTTGATTGCTCGCACGCATGCGTGTGTGTGAGAGAGGGAGGGAGAGAGAGAGAAAGAAAGGAGAATCTCTTTGTCCTATGTAAACAACGGCAGCATTTTGAGAAGAGCGCTTAATTGAGTTCCTCCTGTCTATCAACATCTTTGGTTATAGAAGTATTCATGGCATAGGCTGAAACTGTGAGTTCCTTGGTGCTCTCTGAGCTTGGTTGTCTTCTTGCAGACGTTTCTTGACCAAACTAGGTAATATCATCAGTGCTCCCAGCTGGAAAAGTGTGAGCATCCTAGATCAAGCTAGGTCTCACAAAGAAGAGGGAGTAAAGCTATTTTCCAAGGTGCCTGAAGGCAGGACAAGAAGCAACGGATGGAAACTAATCAAAGAGAGAAGCAACCTAGAACTAAGGAGAAACTTCCTGACAGTTAGAAAAATTAACCAGTGGAACAACCTGCCTCCAGAAGTGGTGAATGCTCCAACACTGGAAGTTTTTAAGAAGAGACTGGACAGCCATTTGTCTGAAATAGTATAGGGTTTCCTGCCGAGCAGGGGGTTGGACTAGATGACCTCCAAGATCCCTTCCAACTTTATATTATTATTATGGATCATCGCACAGTCAGCCAGATGTTCAGACTGGATTTGGCATTTTGTCTACCTATCGAGTCCTTACCCAGGACCTGGGATAGGCAGATGTGGATGTTTGATGGTATTACAGATATCGTCGCAGGATGGAAGCAGTTCCTAATAAGGCTGCCTTTTGCAATTGACTAATAGCGAATTTGTCAATGCCAATGGTGTTCAAGTGGTGCTCCAGTTGTTTTGGGATTGCACCCAAGGAGCCTATGACTATTGGTACTACCCTTGCTTGCTTTTGCCACAGTCTTTCTATTTCTATTTGTAGGTCTTTGTATTTTGTTATCTTCTCCAGTTCTTTCTCTTCTATTCTGCTATCTCCAGGCACTGCCACGTCCACTATCCAGACTTTTTTGTCTTTCTTATCGACAATTGTTAAGTCTGGGGTGTTATGTTGCAGGTGCTTGTCTGTTTGAATTCTGAAGTCCCAGAGCAGTTTAATTTTATCATTTTCTATGACTTTCTCTATTTTATGATCCCACCAGTTTTTGCTTACAGGCAAATGATATTTTTTGCAGATCTTCCAATGCACCATTGTTGCTACTTTGTCATGCCGCTGCTTGTAATCAGTTTGTGCAATCTTCTTGCAACAGCTTACCAAGTGGTCCACTGTTTCTTCAGCTTCTTTGCATAGGCGGCACTTACTGTCTGTTGCTGTCTTCTCAATTTTGACTTTGTATGCATTTGTCCTTAAGGCTTGGTCTTGTGCAGCCAGAATTAGTCCCTCGGTCTCTTTCTTCAATTTTCCTGCTCTTAGCCATTGCCAGGTTTTATTATTATCTGCTTTCCCAGCTATTTTTTTCATGTATTGGCCATGTAGTGCTTTGTCTTCCCATGCCTCTATTCTGTTCTTCATTTGGTCTTTCTTGTAGGCCAGTTTGGTCTCTCCAGTAGTTAGTAAGCCTTCCTGATATACTAATTTCAGTGCATCTTCATCATTGTTCTTCAGCTATTCTTCCAAAGCCATTTTTTCTTCTTCAACCATCTGATGTTATTATTATTATTATTGATCATCGCACAGTCAGCCAGATGTTCAGACTGGATTTGGCATTTTGTCTACCTATTGAGTCCTTACCCAGGACCTGGGATAGGCAGATGTGGATGTTTGATGGTATTACAGATATTGTTGTATTATTATTATTATTATTATTATTATTATTATTATTATTATTATTATTATTATTATTATTATGGATCATCGCACAGTCAGCCAGATGTTCATACTGGATTTGGCATTTTGTCTACCTATCGAGTCCTTACCTAAGACCTGGGATAGGCAGATGTGGATGTTTGATAGTATCACAGATATCGTCGCAGGATGGAAGCAGTTCCTAGTAAGGCCGCCTTTTGCAATTGATCAATAGCGAATTTGTCAATGCCAATGGTGTTCAAGTGGTGCTCCAGTTGTTTTGGGATTGCACCCAAGGAGCCTATTACTATTGGTACTACCCTTGCTTGCTTTTCCTACAATCTTTCTATTTCTATTTGTAGGTCTTTGTATTTTGTTAACTTCTCCAGTTCTTTCTCATCTATTCTGATGTCTCCAGGCACTGCCACGTCCACTACCCACACTATTATTATTATTATTATTATTATTTATTATATTATTCCTAGAGATATTCGCCACTATTGTGAATTCCTGGGAGCCTGGCACTCCAATGAACCAGCCATCAACAGGCACATTGTGCCACCCTTTTCCCCATTTACACACGCACGTACAGCAAAAGTCTACAGGCATTTATTCAAACCCTCCAAATAGGTCCCGGAAAGCACCCATGTTCACAGGTGCAGATTCCAAGTTCAGCACAGCAAAAATCACTGAGTAACTGAGTCTACAATGTACAATGTTCAGAAAAAGCAGGCCATGCGTCCATGAATGGCAGGATATCCAGCATAAGTGCCCAAGGCATAAAAATGAGCACATTGCTCCAGCAACACTCAATTCCTCAGGACAAGGTTGAAGTAGGTAATATAGCCCTTCAAGAGTAGTTTAGCTGACTGGCATTGTGCATGTCTCCTCTCTGCTCTATGTATCCTTGGATTGGGAGGAGGAGTGGACTCCAGTTCCTCCTAGTTGCTAACAGATGGCAGCTACTCCCAGTTCTCACCTGGAGCCTCCTGGCCAACTTGCAGCTGTGTCTTGCTTTCCTTGGTCTTAGCCTGTCACTTGTCCAATCGATCCAGCTGAGGCTACTCCATCAGGCTAACACTCTCCAAGCCTTGATCCTGACCTCCATTATTTCCTCTGCTGACTCAAACTTACTCTTGCATCTGGAAAGGAGTCCAGAGGCAGATCCATGACACCAAACTAGGTAATCTCATCAGAGCTCCTAGCTGTGAAACTGTGACCATCCTAGACCAAGCCAAGTCCAAAAATGCTGGAGAATTCCTGGAAGCCTGGCACTCAGACAAATCAGCCATCAACAGGCACATAGAGAGAAACAACATCTACACATCTTTCAAAAAGAGAATCAAAAAGTCAAAAAGGAAACACAGATCAAAACATCTCCTCATCAGCAATCAACCCCCAGATAAGCAGAGATTAGTACCAAAATTAATACTAGACCAACAATCAAGCAGTAAACAATATCCCAATCAAGGAACTATCAACTCAGACCAGCAAACAGCAAACAACATGCCTAATCACCAAGAACATTACCAACCACAGTAGCAGAGTAAGCCCCTTGTAGAATAGAATAGAGTAGAGTAGAGTAGAGTAGAGTAGAGTAGAGTAGAGTAGAATAGAATAGAATAGAATAGAATAGAATAGAATAGAACTGAAAGGGACCTTGGAGGTCTTCTAGTCCAGCCCTCTGCTCGAGCAGGAGAACCTATATCATTTGAGACAGATGAATGTCTAGTCTCTTCTTAAAAATCTCCAGTGATGCAGCACCCACAATTTCTGGGGGATAAGTTGTTTCACTGGTTGATTGTCCTCACTGTTAGAAAGTTTCTCCTTAATTCCAGATTGCTTCTCTCCTTGATCAGTTTCCAACCATTGTTTCTCATCCTTCCCTCTGATGCTTTGGTGAACAACCTGACCCCCCTCTGCTTTGTGGCAGCCCCTCAGATACTGGAACACTGCTATCATGTCTCCCCTATTTCTACTTTTCTTTAGACCAGCCGAACCCAAGTCCCACAGCCGTTCTTCATATGTTTTAGTCTCCAGGCCTTTGATCCTCTTAGTTGCTCTTCTCTGAATTTTTTCCAAGCAGAGAACAAAACCCCTCCCTACTAGAACTGAGGATGTTACCTAGTTGGGTCATGAAATGTCTGCAGTTGTGGACAAGAAACAATTGTGGATCAGAAAGACAAAAAGGTCTGGATAGTGGATGTGGCAGTACCTGGAGACAGCAGAAAAGAAGACAAAGAACTGGAAAAATTCACAAAATACAAAGACCTCCAAAGAGAAATGGAACAACTGTGACAGAAGAAAGAAAAGGTAATCCCAATAGTGATGGATGCCTTGGTCCAATCCCAAAGCAATTGGAGCACCTTTTGAACACCATTGGCATTGACAAATTGACTTTCAGTCAATTGAAAACCGCAGCTTTACTTGGAACAGTTTACCTCCTGTGACAATATCTGTAACACCATCAAACATCCACATCTGCCTATCCCAGGTCCTTGAGAAGGGCACAAGAGATGGACAAAAATGCCAAATAGAGTCTAAATATCTGACTGATGCACAACCAAACATAATAATAATTTATTATCGGGAGCTCCACTTGAACACCAGTTGAGAATATCACACTTGATCAATTACAAAAAGCAGTTTTAGGTGGCTTAAATCCTGAGACAACACCTTTAATGTTATTAAAACAAAACATCTGCCTATCCCAGGTCCTTGGGAAGGTGTATAAAAATGCCAAACCCAGTCTAAACATCTTGGAATACTGCATGCAGTTTTGGTCAGCACGATGTAAAAAAGATGTTGAGACTCTGGAAAGAGTACAGAGAAGAGCAACAAAGAGGATTAGGAGGCTGGAGGCTAAAACATAAGGAATGGTTGCTGGAATTGGGAATGTCGAGTCTAATGAAGAGAAGGATGAGGGGGGACATGATAGCAGAGTTCTAATATCTCGGGAGTTGCCCCAAAGAAGGGGGGGGGTCAACCTGTTCTCCAAAGCACCTGAAGGCAGGACAAGAAGCAACAGATGGAAACTAATCAAGGAGAGAAGCAACCTAGCACTAAGGAGAAATTTCCTGACAGTTAGAACAATTAATCAGTTGAACAACTTGTCTCCAGAAGTTGTGAATGCTCCAACACTGAAAGTTTTCAAGAAGAGATTGGACAACCATTTGTCTGAAATGGTATAGGGTTTCCTGCCTGAGCAGGGGGCTGGACTAGAAGACCTCAAAGGCCCCTTCCAACTTTGTTATTCTATTCTATCTGGCTGATTGTGCAACCAATCACCAATAACGACTGATGAAATTTGACTACAGGTCCTCAGAATGTAAAGTATATTAAGTTCCAAAGAGAAATACTGGTTTATAACAAGGTTTTCACTGGATCATATCTCTTAGGTTCCTGATCTTAGTGCATTATTCTACACAATATCCTGCAATAACCCTACCTGAACAATGGAGAGGCAGCATCTGTTAGAATTGTTGCTCAGATTAGCACACTATTAAAGTTAAT